>NW_018164859.1:87181-88279 GCF_001263595.1 Phalaenopsis equestris
TAAAAAGTGTTGATGCGGGCAGCGGTAAACTCAACAGGGAATCCACGCACTTGAACGAATCCGTCATTAGAATAAATCACATTAGCGTAGAACTCCTTCACAACATTTGCATCAGCTTTATTGGTGGTGTAATAAAAGTTTTCCCACCTCCACTCGGCAATAACTCGTTCAATTTCTCCTCCCGGACTTTCAAAAACTTGATCTTGTATGCACTTCTTTCCTTTAAATATGGAAGTAAATTTTGTTTGAGTCATCGCATTGATAAAGCGAGACTCGTCAAACTCAACCCGTCTCTTTCGTCATGGAGCCATTTCAATTTAATCAAAATTATAGAAAAATTCCAAAATATACTTCAAATATGCAAATAATGGCTTCTAAGAGTTACTCTAAGAGTTAAAAACTAACTTCTATGAATTTCTTCCCAATATTTTCTTCACATTCTCAAATTTTTTGGATCTTCTCAATGTGGAAGAAATTCTTGATGTGAAATTGAAGATCAGAGGTTATTTCCAAGATTTTTCAGATCTTCTCAATGAGGACCAAAATATACTTCAAATATGCAAATAATGGCTTCTAAGAGTTACTCTAAGAGTTAAAAACTAACTTCTATGAATTTCTTCCCAATATTTTCTTCACGGTGTCAAAAAGCTTTGAAATCGCCTCTTAATCCAAGATCTCTCAAGCCCTAGGTCAAAAATGGTATTTTTAGGAGGAAGGGGATGATGAATAGTGGTGGTTGACTGGTCAAAATCGCGGTTAAAGGTGTTTTTTGTGAGCTCGTCGTCGACGGGGTCGATGGCGCCGTCGACGCGCTTAATTAGAATTTAAATCCTAAGTCTCGGGAAAATCTTGCCGTCGGTGGCGTCGAGGGAGCTATCGGCGGACTCTATTAATTTTGTCCAAATTCTAGATTTTTGCGATTTTGATCAATTTTAAGTCTAAACAACATCTTTTTAATCATTATAGAAAATTTTAAATAACTAAATGATGTACTTAGCACATATAAACTTTCACAGCACAAAACATCACATTTATATATAAATTCCAAGGGGTACAATATACGTTACATAACACACCTAAGTTTGGTATTTTCTCAAC
>NW_018164859.1:88326-89791 GCF_001263595.1 Phalaenopsis equestris
AAAAAACATCCTATGCTTAGTCTCAACTATACAAAGATCTATAAGCATAATTCTAAAGTAAAGTAAATATAACATTCAAATCAAAATACATACAAAGACATGTAAAAAGTAATATAAATCTACTAATCCTCAGACTCGGTACTCGATTCTCCTTTGAGATCACCCAATGATTGCACATGAACGAAGAGGTTGTAGAAGGGTCAGAATGGAAATTCTTCAGTGCAATCCTCTTCTATCAATTTCATCCTCCTCATCAGTCGTATCAAACTATCTTCTAAATGTCCAGAATGTTCAAAATGTTCCTTCATCCTCCAATCCAGATGATTGAAGAAATCAGAGATATTATTAATAGCATTCATGACATTTTGTACCTCCTTTTCTAATTTCTTGATTTGGTGCAGGATCACCAAAGACTTATCAGGGACTAAGGGTTGAACTGGCAGTGAATTCTGAGATGATTGATCAACTATCATGGCCATGTCATTTTCATCTTCAAATGATGGGAATCTTTCAGTTGGGTCCAAAGGCTTCCAAGGTAGCAGTACCTTTTCCCAATTTTCACTGCAAAGTGAGAAAATTGTGGAGGGGTGTCCAAGCCCATAAGTGGATCCATGAACGATTAGGCCCAAAACCGACTTCACAATTATAGATCCAATGTCGATCAGCAGTCCCCTTTGGATGCAATAATTCAAAATGGCACTTTTTTTAGAAACTTTACCGATCTTCATTGTCGGTAACAATTTCACAGAAATGAAAAAGTGCCAATGTTTTGAAACGGGATTCAGAAGTGTTGCAGAAAAAACTAACACACCTGTTCTCTCTCATTTCCAAATCGTCAGTTTCGTCCGTTAAATACTGGTAAATTTCATTCATCTGGTTTCTTGTTGGGAAAAAATTGGAATAATGTCCGACATGAACATTCTCTATCATATATAATTCGTTGATCCGTGCAGGAGTGAAAGTGATCCATTTCCCTCGCACAAAAACAACTCCTTGGTTGATTTCATGCAAATTTGCATAAAACTCTTTTACCATTGGAACCACCAAGGCGATAGTAGTGTAGCACAACACTTCCCATCTTTGCCGCACTATCGTTTCTTCAATATCTGTCGTGGGATTATTCAATCTGTGATTCATGAATTCTCATTCTTTGATTAATCTTTTCTTCGTCAGCAACTTATTGAAGATTCGTTGCGCTTCCGCACTAATAAACTTTTGTCGATTGAAAACTTGCATTATGGGATTATTAGGGGAATTGGACGCCATAAGAATGAAATTGGTGGAGTTTCACTTCATTTTTGGAGGGAAAATATGAATTAGAATTTGAATTTTTTAGTTTAAAAAGACTATTCCCGCCCAAAAACCGTAAAAAACCGCCACTCGAACACAAGAAACCGTCATCTCACCGGTTTCTCCGTCGGCGGACTCGATGGCACCGGTGGTGCGCCTCTGTATTAAACTCGGT
>NW_018164859.1:94187-95050 GCF_001263595.1 Phalaenopsis equestris
TCTCCTTTTTGAACATCTATCATAGTTTTTCCAGTAGCTAAAAATGGTCTCCCTAAAATGATAGATATTTCTTTATCTTCCTCCATATCTAAAATAATGAAATCCACAGGAAAGATAAATTTGTCAACTTTTACTAACACATATTCTATAACTCCCTTAGGATAAGTAACCGATCGATTCGCCAACTGTAGATTTACAGATGTAGGTGAGACTTCTTCTAATCCTAATATTTTGAAAATTGATAGAGGCATAAGATTAATGTTGGCTCCTAAATCACATAAAGCTCTTCCATAAAATTTTTTACCGATAGCACATGATATAGTGAAACTACTAGGATCTTTTAATTTTTCAAGAAGCTTTTTCTGAATAATTGCACTACACTCTTTGCTAAGTGCAACAATTTTGTTATCTGTGAACTTTCTTTTCTTGTTCAGAATATATTTCATAAATTTCGCATAATTGGGCATATGCTCTAAAGCTTCTACAAAGGGGATGTTTACCGTTAACTTCTTAAGAATTTCTTAAAATTTGAGAAATTGTTTATTTTGTTTGTGTTGCTTCAATCTTTGAGGAAACGGTGGTGGAGGTTTCTCCACAGTAATTTTCATTGGTGTAAATGGATACTCTAAATCTGGGTACTCATGATCCTTTTCTTTTTCAGTATCAACTTTCTCTTTTTCAGTTTCTATTTCTTTTTGCACTCTTATCTCCAATTCTTTTCCACTTCATAATTGAATCTCATTGATTTGTTCTTTTCCTTGATTTTTAGGATTTGGTTCCATAGTGCTCGGAAAAGTACCTAATGTTTGGTTACTAAGCGCAGTAGCGATATGCCCTAATTGATTTTCAATATTCTTAATAGC
>NW_018164859.1:95918-96983 GCF_001263595.1 Phalaenopsis equestris
TCATTTGGTGTACCTCCAAATTGATTGTTTTGTACCATTTGGATAATAACAGGTTTAAGCTCAAATGAATTAGCAGCTACATCAGGATTTTAGATAGATAAGTGAATCTCATCTGCTGTAGGATTTGCATAATCTCTTAGGGGTCTAGGTAGGTGTTCATTCTCTATTCCTTGATTGTTCAGGTTGTTTTCCATTGTATCAGAATTTCTAAGTTGTCTTCTTGATTTTCTAATCCTTCTAACAGTGCGTTCTAATTTCGAATCGTAGGGTATAAGATTTTCAAGTCCAAATTTACGATACAATTTGAAATCAGTACTCAGTAATATAATTAACTAAATATAAAAATAAAAATAAGTTGCAATTCAAGTAAAAATTTTCTAGTAATTCTAATTTGTCCATTATTCCGATCGTAATTTTACTCACTCACTCCCAGGCAACGGTGTCAAAAACTTGGTCGACATTTTGTAAATCGACAAATTCAAGAATTTAATGGCGCTACTAGAAGATTTAATTTCCAGAAACGACGTCCAAAGACTTGATCACGACTTTATAGATGTGTCTAAATTGATTAAGATGTATAAATATAATCAATAATGTTAAAGTCAAATTTGTCAACGCAAGTATACGTATCGCTCAAGTAATAGAGGGCTCTAATGGAGTCCTAGATATCGATCCCACAGGGAGTAGTTTAGAATTACAGATTAAGACCTTAGAAAAGCAATTCTTTAATCACAATAACGACGTTCAATTTATTTATCTGTCACTAATAGGCAATTGAAATAAATAGATAATTTTAATAACTAATAAATAACTAATGATATAAGGTAGGGTTTAATTGTGATATTCAATATATAGAAAGCATCCTACTCCTTGTCAAGAAATTATAGTGAATTGTTCAATTGATATTGTGCCAAATAGGAGCATACCTATTCTTTACCCTTTGGTCCAGACATAAAGAACATTGACTAATCCTATACTTGTTTGCTGAATCTGCGGCTAGGTTGGGAGGATATCGGCTCTCACTTTGGAGCTCCCACGTTCCCCTCACCTGAGGGCTAACATCTA
>NW_018164859.1:97243-97823 GCF_001263595.1 Phalaenopsis equestris
GGAAAACACAACAAAACTCAGAATTCATAAATAAAATCAAAGTTATACAAACTACAACAAGTAAATAACTTATCTCTAAATTCTCCTCAAGAACACTCCTCGAAGTTCCTCTGAATCTCTTTCTTTCTTTGCAGCACATAGAATTTCTCTTTGAAGTAGTAAGGAGGAAGAAATATCTCACTTTCCCCCCACTCTTACAATTTTTCGATAAAATCCTCACAATTATCACACACTAATGGAACATCTCTAACCTCTAGGGCCTTTTTAACATCCAGGAACTTCCAGGCTCTCCTAATTTTCGGCCAAAAATGTTCTTTTAAAGTTGTGGATGAGCTTTCCCAAGAGTTACCTAAGGATCCCTTCAAAATTTGGCTTTATCCAGAGCTTGAGTAGGCATAACTGTCAATCTCGCCATCGGCGGCCTCGAGGGCGCCGTCGGCGGGCTTCTGAAGATTTTGACCTGTAGTCTCGGGAAAAACTCGCCGTCGGTGGGGTCGAGGGCGTCGTCGGCGGCCTAGTTCAAATCTTCACATTTTGGTCCTTTTTGCTCCAAATTTGCTCCTTTTTGTATCTTTTTGCT
>NW_018164859.1:97880-110539 GCF_001263595.1 Phalaenopsis equestris
TTTCTTTAAAGTGCAATATCATTAAAAACAGTATAAAATAGGTATGAAAATCTCGACATATTTTCCTTTGGTCATGTACCGCATATGTTAACTACACATATTTGCATTGACCGAACATATCAGACAACTCATGAAACATTAAAAATATTCCATGAGTAAATTTTAATGTGTGTCATATTTCGTCGACAAAAGAGCAAGTTTAAAGAGTAAGATATAATTATTCAATGTCTGGAATATTTTTTTCTTTCCTTCCCAAACTTACTAGAAGAACAGTCTTAAGATCCGACAAAGGGTCTTAAGGACCTCAAATGTCAATGTCATATTTTCTTTCATTAGAAAGGAATGTTGGTGGACTTATATCCTGACTAAGAAAATGCTAAGAAGGTCATGATTTCGTGTCAGGAGGGCTCAAGATCCTATTAGCAAGAGAGAATGTGTGATTATTGCATTTGTTTGGTTTTTTTAAAAGTTATTTCAAATTTTTAACATTTTTTGGGTCTAAGTCACTTGAAGCAAATTACACTTTCTGCATAGTTGTCATTTATTTGGTGTTTGGATCTATAAATGATTTTGAGTCCTTCCATGAGGCTAACTGGCATTAGACAACAATGGTCCATTATTCACATCTCTATTTGTGACATGTCAAGTGATGTAAGCATGTCAGTCTCAATTTTCATCTTAATTTGGTAAATTTGAGTTCATTGGGAATTCATTTTTAGTGAAAGATATTCAGAGGTGCCAAACCACTGAACAAAAGGAAACCTTGAAAGCAAGATTCTAGTAATGTAATCAAAACAAGATAACATGAAACAAACTTTCATTAATGTTTTGGTTTATTTCATTTCCATAGTTTACAAACCATTATTAAGTTGCTTAATATTTTTTCAGATACCACCCATTGATCGGGGGTATAATTCTTTCTCCCTAACAGGTTACTAGTCTATGTGCTCCTTTAGAGTATATCTTTTCAATTGCATATGGACCTTCCCATATTGCTTTAAACTTCCATCCTATCTTACAATGAGTAAAAATAGGTATTTTGATGACTAAGATCAGGTTACCAAGTTGAAATTTTTGTGGATGAACTAATTTATCATGAGCACGTATCATTTTTTTCTAATATAGTTCCAAATTTTGTTGAGCTTATAAGCGTTTGCCTTCTAAGTTGTCTAGTTCTTTTTAGAAGCAACTTTGCATTTTCTTCTTCAATTATTTTATTAGAAATTGCTATACTAAGAGACGACAATTGCACTTCGAGTGGCAATACATCTTTGGACTCATACACCAGTGTAAATGGTGTTGACCGTATCGGTGTTCGGTATGCAGTATGATAGGCTCACAAATCTTCTGATAGTTTTTCATGCCATTATCTTTTATTGTCAGATAACGTCTTTTTTAGGATTTGAACCAAAGTCTTGTTAAAGGCTTCTGTTAAAGCATTTGCTTTAAGATAATAGATTGTTAAATATCTTTAATCTATTCTATGCCTTTGAACAAAGTTATTTATTTTTGAATTTTTGAAGCTGTCCCATTATCTGAGATTATCCTTTGAGGCACTCAACCTATGAACAATTTGAGTCATGAAGAAATGAAGAACTTGATTTTCCTCGAATTCTCTAAGAGGTACTCTCATTGTCCATTTGGAGAAGTAATCTGTAGTAGCTAAGATGAGCGTTGACCTCTTGATGATGAAAGATCTATGAGGCCTATTATATCTGTACCCCGACATTCAAGTGGCCATGATGCAATTTTTGGATGTAATATATTTGGGGTTTGATGTAAGATTACTCCATGTATCTTACATTGGTGGCATTTTTTTGGCAGTTTTCATGCAATGTGTCATCATTGTTGGCTAATAATACCCAAGTCTTTTTTTTTCTTTTTTGGTCCTGATTGGTGTGAAACACAAAGTCCTAAATGAACTTCTCTAATGTGTCTTGAGCTTCAGATTTGTTTAAACTTCATAACCACATTTTTTCAAAAGATTTACGGTTAAGAACATTATTTTCTAAAGTGTAATACAATGCTCGTTGCTTGATTTGGTTTGTAATTGAATTATCTTCTAGCAGCCTTCCAGACTATAGTTATTTGATAAATGGTTATCGACAATCTTCAATTTCTTTTTTCTCAATAGCTATTATTGTTGTATCAATTCCGAGTTTATGAAGGTTGTCCATCTTTATCTGGGAAAGAACTTAACGTCCTTTTACTGAAATTGGAACATAATCCTCTTCCGGGCAGTCAAATTCTTTTATAAGTTTTTCCAGATCATTTGCTAATAATGAATTTTATTGCCTCAAAATTAAGAAAAGCCTTACATTTAGGACTTGTTCTAAGAAATTCATCGTGTGCTGAAAATATTGTTCCAGTCTTGGTTTTAAATTTTTATACCTCCCCGCTAATTGACTGATGATAAACTGAGAATCTTCATATATATATTAATGTATTTAATTTCCATCAAAATGGTAAGTTCTATACCGTTTATGAATGCTTCATATTTGGCTTCATTGTTCATACAAGGTTTCGTTAGGTGATAAGATAATGACATCATCATTTTATCCGGAGTGATGAAATCCAAGCCTATTCCTACCTTTCCAGGTACAATTGTCTGCATATTTTTGTCTTTATAGGTAGAAGAAGCCCCATCAAAGTATAATTCCTAATGTTCAATATCAGAATTATTAAGTTCCAAAATCTGTTCATTAGGAAAATCAACATTGAGAGGGGAATTCGTAGGTAAAGGATGGGCTGCGAGAAAGTTCACCAATATTTGTCCCTTAATGGCACACAAGGGTACAAAATTTATGTCAAACTGGAGCAGTATCATTGCCCATCTGGCTAATGTTCCATAAAGTGTTGGTTGATTCATCAGGTATTGCAAAGGATTGATTTTCAAAATGAGAGTTATTTTATGAGATAGCATATAGTGTCTCAATTTTTGAACTGCAAAGATCAAGCCTATACAATGTTTTTCAGTTGCAAAATATTTAATTTCAGTAGGAATAAGGCAATGACTTAGTTAATATAATGCATTTTCCTTACCTTAGTCATTTATTTGAGCTAGCAAAGCTCCAAGGGAGTCGTCTAAAGCTATAGTGTACAAGATTAATGGTCTTTCTGAGATAGGAGCTGCTAAAATAGAAGTTATTGTCAAATATTGCTTAATGTTATCAAAAGCGTGTTGGCATTTTTCATCCCACAAAAAAATTGGCATTCCTTTTAGTTAAGGTGGTGAGAGGTTGACACCTACCTGACAAATTGGAGATGAAATGCCTTATATATGCTGCCTTACCTTAAAAAGACCGTAGTTGGTTTAAATTTCTTGAGGGAGGCATATTTTGGATTGCTTTGATTTTAAGAGAATTTATTTCAATGTCACGATGACAAACAACAAATTTTAAAAATTTCCATGAGGTGACACCAAAGACATACTTTAAGGGATTCATTTTAAGGGTGAATTTTCATAATCACCCAAAAATAATTCTTAAATTATGCACATGGTCATCCTTTTATTTTCTCTTAATTACTAAGTCATCCATATAACACTCTATCTAATTGTGAATGAGTTCATCGAATATTTTTGTCATAGCCCACTAATATGTTGCACCAACGTTCTTAAGTCCAAAGGCTATTACTTTATAGTAATAAATCCTGATGGTGTTCGAAAGGTGGCTATTACTTTATAGTAATAAATCCTGATGGTGTTTGAAAGGTTGTGTTTGGTTCATCTTCTGGAAACATTTTAATTTGATTTTAGCCTAACAAACCATTCATGAATGAGAATATTGCATGTGCTGATGCAATATTCACCATTAATTATAGAATCAGTAAAGGAAATTCTTCTTTTGGACAGGCTTTATTTAGATGCCTAAAATCAACCAAATTTGTATTTAGCCATTTTTCTTTTTCTTTGGAACTATATTGGCTGCCAAGTCGAGTATATTTCTTCTCAGATAAAACTGACTTCAATTAATAATTTAACTTCGGCGATGACTTGTCGTTCAGTTTCCATATTCATTTTTTCTTGGGGCTTATTTTACTGGGATTACAGTTTGATTTATCCCAAACTTATGGGGAGCCACTTCTTGGGAAAGCCCTGGTATTTCATCGTATTTCCAAGCAAAACAATCCTTGAATTCTTTTAATAATTTAATCATTTCTTCAACTTCAATGTCATTAAGCAGAGAATTGATAAATGTTGGCCTTGGAGTTTCATCATCTCCCAAGTTAATTTCTCTTAATTCATCTAGGGTTGATCTAATTTCTTCCTTAAATTCAGGAGGTGCATTTTTATTGAGGATTCTTCAAAATCATGGGGTACTTCTGTATATTTAATGTCAAGTTCTTTTGTGACAATGAGGAAATATTTTGTGTTGTCGAGAGTAGAAGTATCCTTTCTTATCCAATGGCTTTTAACTCCAAGGTATGTTACAAATTTGAATTTTTCAACAAGAGAAGGTTCATTAATAAGAGAAGGTTCATTCAAGAGAAGGTTCATTAATCAGTATGCACAGAAGTTGTATGAGAAAGTGTTGGTAAAAAAGAAATTGAATAAGGAACGAGGATTTCTGAATCGAGGACACGAAATTCCATAAACTGTGGTGGAAGATATCATAATGAAGAGGTGTTGGGAATTCTTATGCTAGATTGCTACAATAGTTGTAGTACCTGTGGTAAGATAATTCTATGCTAATCTCCATGGAATTAACCAAGGAATAGTGTATGTGTGAGGCAAAGAAGTACTTCTTAATCCTTCTCGAATTAATGAGTTATTTTTTATCGAGAATGTCCCTATTTGTCATTATACTAACTTTGCCCCGAAGAGAGACAACATGTATGAGATATACAGATTTTTGATAGATGAAGATGGAGGTTGGGATGCAAAAGATGAATGTGATGTAAGTTTCCCATTTTCTCTATTAAATGCTGCATCTAGGCCTTGGCATATCTTTATTTCTACTAAATTACTTCCCACTACAAGACTAAGTTACAAAAGTGGGTGTCATTCTAACTGACATACTGATTGCATTCACACTAGAAGGCCAATAGATGTGGAAACTTTGATTGTAAAATCTATTCTAGGATTAGCATTAAATGGATCCTCTACTAGACTTGGACATCCTTCTACTATCTTTATACTATGTAGTTAGTCAAAAGTTCCATATGATAATTGGGAAAAAAACACTTCTTCTATGGCAACCTTTGGACCCAACTTTCAACTTTTCAAATTTGGTGATTCCAAAAGAAGAGATGCTTTTATAGATTAATCATCTTAGAATTCAACACCTACTTTATAATCGCCACCACTAAATAATTTGGATATTGTGATGAAAATTGTTAAAAATTTTGGAGAAGAAAATGAATCGTATCATCAATGAAATTGATTTGATTTCTACTAAATTTGACCATTTAGACTAGGCAATGAAACAATAATTCTACCATGCCGGACTTGTAGAAGATTGGTTAGGAACTGCTAAAATAGAAGTTATTGTCAAATATTGATTAATGTTATCAAAAGTGTGTTGCCTTTTTTCATCCCACAAAAAATTGGCGTTCATTTTAGTTAAGGAGTTGAGAGGTTGACACCTTCCTAACAAATTGGAGATGAAGCGCCTCATATATGTTGCCTTACCTTAAAATGACCGTAGTTTGGTTAAATTTCTTGAGGGTGGCACATTTTTATTGCTTCAATTTTAAGAGAATTTATTTTGATCTCGCGATGACAAACAACAAATTTTAAAAATTTCCATGAGGTGACACCGCAGGTGCACTTGAAGGGATTCATTTTAAAGGTCAATTTTCATAATCGCTCAAAAATAATTCTTAAATCATATGCATGGTCATCCTTTTATTTGCTCTTAATGATTAAGTCATCCACATAACACTCTACCTAATTGTGAATGAGTTCATCGAATATCTTTGTCATAGCCCACTAATATGTTGCACCAGCGTTCTTAAGTCCAAAGGGTATTACTTTATAGCAATAAATTCTGATGGTGTTCGAACGGCTGTGTTTGGTTCATCTTCTAGAAACATTTTAATTTGATTGTAGCCTAACAAACAGTTCAAGAATGAAAATATTGCATGTGCTGATGCAATATTCATCATTAATTCTGGAATCGGTAAAGGAAATTCTTCTTTTGGACAGGCTTTATTCATATCCCTAAAATCAACACAAATTCGTGTTTAGCCATTTTTCTTTTTCTTTGGAACTATACTCGCCAGCCAAGTCGAGTATATTTCTTCTCAGATAAAACTGACTTCAATTAATATTTTAACTTTGGCGATGACTCATCGTTTTGTTTCCATATTCATTTTTTCTTGGGGCTTATTTTACTGCGATTATAGTTTGATTTATCCCAAGCTTATGGGGAGCCACTTCTTGGGAAAGCCCTGGTATTTCATCGTATTTCCAAGAAAAACAATCCTTGAATTGTTTTAATAATTTAATCATTTCTTCAGCTTCAATGTCCTTAAACAGAGAACTGATAAATGTTGGCCTTGGAGTTTCATCATCTCCCAAGTTAATTTCTCTTAATTTATTCAGGGTTGATCTAATTTCTTCCTTAAATTTAGGAGGTGCATTTTTTATTGAGGATTCTTCAGAATCATGGGCTACTTCTGTATATTTAATGTCAAGTGCTTTTGCGACAACGAGGCAATATTCCGTCTTGTCGAGAGTAGAAGTATTCTTTTTTATCCAATGGCTTTTAACTCCAAGGTATGTTACAAATCTGAATTTTTCAACAAGAGAAGGTTCATTAATTAGTATGCACAGAAGTTGTATGGAAAGTGTTGGTGAAAAAGAAACCAACTAAGGAGCGAGGATTTCTGACTCGAGGACACGAAATTCCAGAAACTGTGATGGAAGATATCATAATGAAGAGGTGTTGGGAATTCTTATGCTAGATTGCTACAGTAGTTGTAGTACCTGTGGTAAGATAATTCTTTGCTAATCTCCATGGAATTAACCAAGGAATAGTGTATGTGTGATGCAAAGAAGTACTTCTTAATCCTTCTCGAATTATTGAGTTATTTTTGATCGAGAATGTCCCTATTTGTCATTATATTAACTTTGCCTCGACGAGAGACAATGTGCACAAGATATACAGATTTCTACTGGATAAAGATGGAGGTTGGGAAGCAAAAGATGAATGTGATGTAATTTTCCCATCTTCTCTATTAAATGCTACATCTAGGCCTTGGCATATCTTTATTTCTACTAAATTACTTCCCATTACAAGACTAAGTAAAGTTACAAAAGTGAGTATCATTCTTACTGATTGCATTCACACTAGAAGGCCAATAGATGTGGAAACTTTGATTGTAAAATCTATTCTAGGATTAGCATTTAATGGATCCTCTACTGGACTTGGACATCCTTCTACTATCTTTCGATTATGTAGTTAGTCAAAAGTTCCATATAGGAATTGGGAAAAAGCACTTCTTTTGTGGCAACCTTTGGACCCAACTTTCAACTTTTCAAATTTGGTGAATCCAAAAGAAGAGAATGCTTTTATAGATTAATCATCTCAAAATTCAACATCTACTTTATTATTGCCACCACCAGATAATTTGGATATTGTGATGAAAAGAGTTAAAAATTTTGGAGAAGAAAATGAATCATATCATCAATGAGATTGAAGTGATTTGTACTAAATTTGACCATTTAGACTCGACAATGAAACAATAATTCGACCATACCAGACTTGTAGAAGATTGGACAGCACGAATGTACAAGAGGAAGTATTGGATCAAAGATGAATCAAAAGATGAATTCCCAAGCCACCCTATCTAAAATTTATTTGTTCATTACCAATCGATGGGAGATATCAAAGAGGATCAAAGTTGTGAGAGTGAAGATGCCTGATGGACTTAAAGTACTGAAGAAATTGAAGTGTTCTTAGGTTTGATTATGTGTTTAAGTGTGTTTTTGTTTATGTTTTTGCTTACATGGGATTTCTTAGTTGATGAATGACTTTGGATTTCTTGTTATCAGTGTCGAGTTGTTGGTTAGATTAGCGAAGTTGATGTTTTATGTTCTGTTAAAAAAAAGTTGTGTTTGTACTTGGATTTATATATATAAAGTGAATTTTTTGTATTGTTTGTGAAAAAACTATTTGTTAAATATTACTAAAAATTATAAATTAATGAAGATTTGGGCTAATTAGAGCTTAATGTGGATTAGTACGTGAAAATTTGTGGTGAAAACGCAAAATTGGGTGTTTTTTCGCACTGGCGCCAAACGACGCCAAAATCGGCGCCGAACGGTGCAAGACGCGTGAAAATTCATGTGGGTCAAAAAATCCTTAGAAGACTTACTTTTTCACCATTATTGAACTCCAAACTTCATCTTCTTCATGAGCTAGAGCCGAAAATCATTTTAGGGCATCAAAATACTTGGATTGGAGAAGATTTGAAGGTTTGAAAACTTTAGATCTCATCATCTCTTGTTAAGAGCTTCAATCTAACCAAGAAATTTTTTATTTTTACCATGGATTTCTCCTACATTTTGGAAAAACTGAAAATGAAAAATTTTGGAAATAAAAAAGGAAAAATCCATGAAGTCAAGCTTTTTAGCCATTATTTGGATTTTAGGAGTTCATTTTACTATTATTTGAGAATTATTGGATATATTTTGGAATTTTTTAGATCTTTATGTCTCCTAAAATGTAAAGAATGGTTGGAAGACTTGGCTTTGACGAGTATAGGTTTGTCAATCTAAAGGCACAGTACCATTACAACTCACATTTTGCAAAGAATAATTTGACTCAAGAGCGAGCATTTTTCAACCCAGGAGGAATGATTCAAGGATTAATTGTAGCAAGGCAGTGGGAGGTTTTCTACTACTTTATTGATATAGCAGTTAAAAACATTGTTTGAGAGTTCTATGCAAACCTCTATGTTGTTATAGATGATCAGATTTATGTTTGAGGTAAATTTTTAAATTTCACTCTTGCAAGAATTATTGCTTTATACCAGTTAAGGAATGAGGATTAGTGCGAGTATGCCTCATTTAAAGTTTCTGACTCAATGTTAGATGAAGTCACGGAATTTATGACATAAGGGAAAGGTGTATGGAAGATAAAGGATAACAATAAGAACAATTTTGCCTCATCTCAGCTTACTACACAATCTAAGGCATGACATTATTTACATTCTGCATGCTTACTTCCTACAAATCATTTAAGTGACGTGAATAAAGATAGAGTCATATTAAATTACTACATTCAACTTCATAAGAGAATTGATATTGATTCTTTGATTTACAACATTGCACACCCATATACAAAAGGGAGTACCACTAGGGGTTTTGGATACCCTATTTTGATTTTTACTTTTTTTAAACAATCAGGAGTAGTGTTTGATCCTTCAGAGGAATTATTACAACCCATTAAGCCAATCAGTAAGCCTAGTGTGCATACATATGAGGCACATGCTGGGTGGAGAATTGGAAGTAGAAGTATAGACATACCTTCTACATCTGCATCTAAATCTTCCACTCCTAGTTCATTATCTCTACAAGAAATTATGGAACATATGATTATTCAACAAGGAGATATTTTGACACTGCAAAATCAGATAAGAAGCATGGAAGCAATAAACTCTCATATTGATTCCTACATGCATAGGAAAGTTGAATTTGATATTTCAAACGATGATGCTCAGATCAAATATATATAGTGAGATAATGGTATGGAAGTTCCCACCTATCCTAGATTTACACCCTATGTGAATGAGGAGAATGTAGAAGTTTGGGAAGATGATAAAGGAGAAGAAGAAGAAGAAGACACTGATGAGGAGGAAGATTGGCCTGATGTAGTTTTTCTTTATGAATGTGATTGGTTTGTTTTCTGTTAGTCCGTTGATGTATATTTATTTATTTATAGTGTACTCTTCATGAACTTGTTAGTGTTAAGTTTAGTTTTTTTAATATATATTTTAGATTTTTGTTAATGTTTAACACTTTTATTTATTACAGTAAATCCATTGATAAAAATATGTTATTTGATTTTTATACACTGCTATATATCTGCTCTTTTAATTATTGGTACTTGCATAGTTCAATTTCAAAGTTCAAAGTCCCTGAGCAACAAGTTAGTACTTTTGAATGTATTTAATATTTTCTTTCAACCTACATTTCTTATATTGCATGCTTTATTTATTAAAACTTTAAGTTTGAGGGGAAGAAAAAAAAAATTTAAAGGAAAACAATTTTTAAAATTTTAACTTAACATGACCTTTGGTATTAGAGGATGACTTTAAATAATTATATTTTTGTTTCTAACCATATATAGTATGCTTAAGTAAAGGTTTTCCATAATGAAGGTTAATTCTTAAGTTTAGGTATTTAGTATGAAAGAATAAGGCTATGTTTTTTTTATTTAAAGTAAAGAAAATTCTATTTTTAAAGTTTTAAAAATTTTAGAGTTTCATATATAAGGAAATGAAAATGAGACTTTATGAAAAATATTCAAAACTAATATGAATTTATTCAGTGAATGAATGTGAAAAGTTTTTAACTTTAAGAAGAGGATAGTGAAAGTTCAAAATTATTAAAGGCTGTCCATATGTAGTAATCCTCACATAAGAAAAAAAAAAGAAAAAAAAAAGAAGAGTAAGGATTAAAAAGATCCTGAAAGGAAAAGAAAGAAAAAACAAAGGTAAAAGAAAAGAAAAAGTATGTGAGAAGAAGCTTGAGGAGATGTCTAATCAAAAATTGGCTTCACTTGAATCAACTTGTGGAAAAATGCTTTATTATATTTCTAAACTTGTATTTAAGTATTAGCATCCTTACTAATAAAATTCTCATGAAACTCTTTTTCATATGGACATTCTAATTATTTTTAATATGACAAAACTACAATTCTTTTTGAAATGAATAGAGAAGTAGAAATTTTAAACTGGACTATAGGATATTCTTATACTTCTAGTTTTAAACTGAGTTGTTAAAAATATTTATTAGGTTTTGCTAGTACATTTAGCAAACAAAATTATAGAAATTTATAAGTTAAACTCTTTACCGAAAGTCATATTTTTATGTAGTAAAGAAGTTACTTGAGGACAAGAAACAATTAAGTTTGGGAGAGTTTGATACACAAAAAAAATATTCAATTTTTCTTATATTTATAATGTCTATATTTGGCTATTTTTGGTGAAATTGTACTTTAAAAAAAATGCTTTGTTATTTTTTATGCAGGTATACTCAATTTGGGGATTTGGATAAAAAAAGTAGAAAAAAAGGATAAAATTTGGAGAAAAAAAGGCAAATAAATGCTCTAGCTCCAATAAACCTGTATGGAGCACAACCAGCGCCAAACAACACCAGTCGGCGCCGAAACGGTTCCAATAAACCTGTATGGAGCACAACCAGCGCCAAAAAACACCAGTCGGCGCCGAGACATTTATTTCGCAAAATGCATTGAATTTGGATAAATTTTGAAGGGCTTCATAAGGGAACTCTTAAATTCTCGGACACACATTATTTAATCATCATTTGATAGAAAATGGAGGGTGGAAGAGAGAAGAAGAAAAGAAAAGAGGCAAAAATTCCATACTTAGTTTTTTTTTAGAGATCTTAAGAGATTCATCTTTAAGAGTTGTAAGAGGAGAGGGAAAGTGAGATATTTCTTCTTATTTGCAATCTTTACAGAGGGGCACATATCATTATAAGTAGAAGGAAGTGATTCAAAGGAACTTCAAGGGACTTGCTTATGGAGGAGAGTAAGATAAGTTGTTTACTTTCATTTTGTGTTCTGTAAACTTGTTTCAATATATATAAATCTATGTTTTGTTATTTCTCCTCCATAAATTCTGAGTAGTTGCTTTGTCTTTCCATTTACAATAAGAAGTATTGATGTGAAGAATCAATAATTGTTTGAAAATGATCATAATTTCTTAAATTGTGATGACTCCTCTTGAACTTGACTTACTTTTCAATATGGCCAATTGGTTTATTAAAATCTATGCCAAACATAAGAGTTAGGAAGGCTATGTTTTTGGCATAAATTGAAAGGACCTAGAGAGCTTACGTGAGGAAAAATATTGCATAAGCTCCTTTATGTTTCACACATTTTTATGTGAGATATTGCACTTTAATGAAAGGTATTTTCTATTTTTCTTTCAGGTACAAGTAAAAAGGCGAAAAATGCTTAAAGGAGTGAAAAAAAATCAAGTTAAAAGGAGTGAAAAAAATCAAATTTGGAGAAAATAAGCAAAAAAATGTGCAAAAGTGTTTTGCCACATAATCACCAAATCCGGCGCTTACGCGTCAGGTAAATAGAGAAGGCCGAGCCTAAGCGCCAAAGGCCCCACGCTTAAGCGCCAGTGGCAATTATTCGACGAGTAAATTCATATTTTGTGAATTTTGAAGAGGCTTTTGAGGCACATATTGGCTTAATAGGTGGTTACAACCACCATAGACAAAAATTATTGTGAAAGGATTCATCTCTTAGGGAAATACATCGAATTAAGAAACATTTTGAAGAGATTATAAAAGAAAAGAATATTGGAACTTTGAAAGAGGTCCTGAAAGTACTGAAAAAGTTTTGAAAGTTCAAAAATTGGGGAGTTAGTTGGAGAGATTTTCAGGCACCACATATTTATCCTTTTTTTTTTAGTTTTATATTGAGAGTGTTGTAAAAGAGAAGAGATTCAAA
>NW_018164859.1:110804-112660 GCF_001263595.1 Phalaenopsis equestris
ATGTACTTCATTTACTTCTTGATTTGGCCAATCCAGATGTTAAAATTTGTTGTGAGAACATGTAAGAACCGGGATGGTATTGTCTCAGTCAATAATTGGAAAGAATCACATGAGGTTATATGAATGAGAATGTAGTTCATATGATTTTTTTTTTAAGAAAACATTTTACTTCATTTCAAAATCAGGTACAAATCTAAGATGAGGGACCTTAAGAAGGTCACTTTCTAACAGAAAAAGTAGGGGTAGGGTGGGGAAGAAGATACATGGATTTCAATACATACTAGCCCTTCTCGGGCAAGCCAGTTGGCAGCGTTATTCCCCTCCCTGTAGAAGAAAGAAAACTTGACATATATAGTGGCTCTAAGAAGATGTATTTTTAGTAGCCATTATGAAAATCTCCAAGAAGGGGCTTCCATGTCCTGTAGCAGCATCAGTAGGTTTTCAGAGTCCACCTCCACCCACAGATTACACCATTTGGACAATAAGGCCAGCCTTATAACCCAATAACCAACAGTGAGTTCAACTTCTAAAGCATCACCAGCAAGGGTGGGGGAGGAGAACCAAAGAAGACACCTGCCTTTGTGATTTCTAAACACTCCCCCCATACCAGCACCAAACCTGGAAAAAGTACCATCAGTGTTAACTTTGATACAAGAGTGGGATGGGGTTTTCCAACAAACCATGGTCACTTCGGGAGATTTGGTGGGTTCGGCTGCCTGCACTTTACATATCTGAGGGAAATTCTTATGTCTTATCATCTTGAGTAGATAGGAGCAGCAGTTTTTGGCCACCCTGCTGGCAGATGCAGGAACATCTTAAAATTTAACAATGTTTCTCTCCATCCAAATGAACCAAGAGATAATGAAGGGGATAGATCCAGCTTTGACCTTCTTCCAGCAGCTCCAACATTTAGTCAAACTCAACCAATGGAGGTTGAGAGTGTTTAGTAGCAATTTGTTTAAGAATTCCCTCCAAACTTGTTTAGAGAAGGTGCAATAAAAAAACAAATGAGATATGGTCTCCTCCCTAGCTTTAAAAAGATGGCATCTGGATGGTCCTCTTAGACCTTTCAGCCTCAGGATATCATTAGTGGGCAGAAGTTTTTGAAATATTCTCCATCCAGGTAACGACATGGATGGGGTCAGAAATTTGTTCCATAAGAGTTTCCCCCAAGGGACCTCAGTCCAATTATAAAGATTTAGGTAGATGGACTAGGAAATGCTACAATTTTTGTTGTTGATAATTCATTTAATTTTGTCTTTCCTTTATCTGTAAAAAACAATCTGGGAGATAGCTTGGGAAGAACCATCTTTTACTAGAGAAATGAAGGTATATAAGGACCAATTTTCACCTTCCCAGCAATCAGTAACTTTGAGTTTTAGATTTAGAGCATTCGATGAAGGGTCCACCGTCTCTTTTGGGCACCAATGGTCCAGCCAAAAGTTAATATTTCCTTTCCCCAGGTCTCAAATGAAAAGATCTTCAACCATCTCTCTAACTTTTAAAATGTTGGACCAGATCTTGGAGTCTCCATTCCTCTTATTTATTAGGTTGGAATGAACATATTTACAATATTTCCCCCTCATATACTTTGCCCATATTGAGTCATGTTGCCTGAACTTAACCCACATTTTGCAGAAGTTGATTTGTTGCAGTTGATTCAACCCTTTGAACCCCAGTCCACCAGCAGTAAAAGGCTTAGCAACCTTCTTCCAACTGGCCCAATGAAGCTGCTGTCTACTGTTGACCTCACTTTTGGTTGAGGTCTAGAAACTTCTTTAGTAGCCTAGGTCTAGCCATAGGACTTTCCTATTGAGTAGTCTTAGAAAACTAGAAAAGGTATCCTCACCATTAGA
>NW_018164859.1:114435-114723 GCF_001263595.1 Phalaenopsis equestris
TGGTAAAAAAAATTTTACTAAGGCCTTTCAAACTCCTCTGAGAGCTTCCTTGAGAGACCCTTAGCACATTCCAATCCACTTCCCCCTCTCAAATCCACCATGTCAAGCCAATTTTAAGCTCAAATCCTTGCCCGAAACCAGGACAAATCTCAATCTTCTCCAATAGATTGGCTCTACACCTTCACAAGAGTGAAAGAAGCCAAAGCCCCATCAAATCCCCCTTCCACAGAGCCCCATCAAATCCCCCTTCCACAGACCAACACCCAAAATCAGCCTTGATCAAAATCA
>NW_018164859.1:114823-119390 GCF_001263595.1 Phalaenopsis equestris
TCCTAAATCGAAGCTAAATAATAGGATAGCTTGGCGCAATTCTCTATCTCTCCTAATTGCAGGATGAACATCATTTTAAATCCCTATTTAATTCTTTATATTAAATAGGGGAATTTGTCGGCCAATACATTGGTTTCGCGGACCAAACAGGTGTCATAACTTTCTTTAGTTTATTTGATCGAGCCTCACCCTCAATTCATGTGTTCATCCTTCGGGATAGATACAGGATTTAAGGTAAAACGCTCTTTCATCTAAACTATGAAAATTATGGGGTCAGTTTGACTTCATCTTTTTTTTCAAAATTAATTTTTTTTAAAATGTCCTTCCGAAGCAGGCAACGGGATTTCAATTCCGATGACCGACAGCTTCTTACGGGCAAACCCCACACAAAAAATAGTGCCGACATCTACCCCCAGCCCACAAGAATCTACTGAAAAGTCTCTCTATCTGAAGTTGGGAACTCTTTTTCATAGTTGTCATCTGTAATAAGTATGAGGGGAATGTAGTAAGAATACTTTTAAGAAGTGTGATTCTACCCTCATTGGATAGGAATGAAAAGGCCCAATTGGACAACTTGTCAAGTATTTTTCCAATGACTTCAACAAATTGGGTTTGTTTCGCTCTTCCTTTGATAAGAGTAACTCCTAGATATTTGAGGGGGCCTGTGAATTCAGAGAATTATGTATATATTAGAATCCAATTTCTGTTGGTGGAGGAAGAGTGCTTGCTGAAAATAACATTGCACTTATCATTGTTGAAGATAAGGCTAGAGTTCTGTTGAAAAATTTTAAGACACCTAGCCACTTTCGTAACAGCATTTTTTTAGCCCTTGACAGGTCATAGTATCATCAGCATAAACCAAATGAGAGATAGCAATATTGGATTTATGATGATACATGGCATAAATGTTGGTGAGGAGGCAGGTGTCTAGCATTCTTGAGAGATAGTCCACAGCTAATATGAAGATGGCAGGGGAGAGAGGATCCCCTTGAGGTAGCCCCCTGGTGGCAGTCCAAGTTTGCCCATTAAGTAGAATGGAGTGATTGTTGGAATTGAGCCATCTGATAATCAACTGACAAAAATCCATAGGGAAACCTCTGGCCTTCAGCACCTCTACGATGAAATCTCAACTAATACTGTCATAAGCCTTCTGAATATCCAGCTTGTAGATCATATTTCCCCCCTATAGTTTTTATCAAGATCAAGCAGCAGTTCTTGGGCAAGTAAGACATTTTCAGCAATTGTTCTCCCCTTTACAAATGTAGTTTGGTTTGGTCTGATCAATCTCCCAAGATGAGGTTGGAGTCTTGCTAATAATCTTGAAGAAAACATGTATGAGGCTGATTGGTCTGAAATGGTTCCATTTTTTCCTTTCAGCTCATTTTGGGATGAGAACTAGGTAAGAAGCATAGAAGTAGATTGGAATGTGATTTCCCTGGAAGAAGCTTTGGATGCCTTTTATGAGGTCATGTTTGATGACACTCCAAGTTTTCTTGTAGAAAACTTCTGTAAACCCATATGGCCCAGTAGTCTTTGTGCTGTCAATAGAGTTTATTGCCTGTCAGATTTCCTCCTCTTTAGGGGTGTAGGTCAGATTCAGAGTGCTGGTGTAAGTTTTTTTAGCAATAAAGACATTTCCATCAATGGGGGGTCTATCAACAACTGGCTGAATTAAAATTTATTGGAAGAACTAAACAACATTCTCAGCAATCTCTTCATTCTTAGACACCTAGTTCCCATCAACATCTTGGATACCATGGATGGTGTTGCAATTCCTTTTGTATTTGATGTAAGCATGAAAGAACTTAGTATTTCTGTCCCCATCCTTAAATTTATTGATGGCAGCTTTTTGGCTAAGGAGAGATTCCTGCCAATCAATAGCATTGAGTAACTTTTCTTAGGCAATGATCAAAGAGCTCTCTTCAACAACATTGTTAATGACATCAGTTTCAATAGATTTTACTTGCTTTTCAAAAATCTCCACATTCAAAAATATGTTACCAAAAGTGTTCCAACCCCAATATCTGAGGGCTTTGCTAATTTTGAGATGAAGTAGTCAGAGTTTGATAAGGGGTCTTCATGATAAATTCCTCTCCACTGCTAAGCAACAAACACAATAAAAGAAGGATGATCAGACCAAAAGTTTTGGTATCTGAAAGGTGGAGGGTTGGATGAGGCAAGGGGAGGAGCATCAATAGAAATTAGGAGAGGCCTATGATCTGTACTAGCTAAACTCAGATGGGTGACTAAAGTATGGAGGAATTTTGAAAGCCAGCAATTGTTAACTAAGAACCTGTCCAATCTCTCCCAAATCTTTCCCCTCCTCCAGATGAAGGAAGGTCCACTGAACCCCATATCAAATAATTGGGCTTTTTGGATGTTGTCGCTGAAATTAGTGATTTTAGAAAGGCTTGGAGTTCTGTCCCTAGCCTTTTCAATAGAAATAGCAATACAATTGAAGTCTCCAGCTACCATCCAATTGTCAGTCAAATTTGTGCTGAGAGAATGGAGTATATACCATAGTTTAGTCTTGGAAGCTTTGTTACATCCAGCATAGATAAAAGTAACTAATCCTGAAGCCCCATTCAGACTAAAGGAAATGTGAACAAGTTGAGGATGATCCAACAAGACAGTCCAGTTTAGCTCCTTTCTAAAAAAGAGCCAAATTTTATTGTTGACATTAGTGAATTGAGAGAAGCCATGAAACTTGACAAAGAGTTTTTTAGGGTTCTTGTGAACAAGAGGTTCTAATATGGCTAAGCACCAAAGTTTATGTTTTTTATTAAGATGTATTAGTCTCTTAAAGGAGAGTAGGTGAGCAATCCCCCTAATATTCCAGCACAAGAAATTAACCATGGGAGTTTGGCTGGGATCTAGATCTTCTCCTACCAATTTTGGCCCTAGCAGGAGAGTCTGGTCTTGGAGTACTACTAATAGCATTGGAGGTGCTTTCTTGAAGCATGTGAAGCTCTATATTTATCTTCTTTTTCTTTTTTGCCTTTTGGATTTTCCAATCCTGTTCCAATGCCAGTGCCATTTCTGGTCTAGCATCAGAGGGGGGACTCCTAAGTTCCTCCACTAGAATGTTCTTAGTTCTAAGTTCCTCCACTTTCTGTTGATGTGATATGAGTTTGGGGCTAGTATTACCACTAGGTTCAGTATATGCTTCCTTTTCCTCTAAGGGGGTATTGATAGATTTTATAGATTTGCTTTGGGCAGTTTGAGAAGTAGGTACCATAGGAGTAGTGAGGGCCTGATTCAATAGAATAGCTAGATCTTTTTCAGTATGGGTTGTGCCCAGTGATTTTCCTGTAATATTAATAGGAAAATCCTTGTTGGTTGCTGCATTGTTGGTAGTGCTCAGAGGTTCTTCTGCAGTAGATGCAATAACATCCTTCTTGGGTTCTTTAGATTTGTTCTTAGAAGGAGGATGTAACCTAAAAAATCTGTCTTGAGTGTGCCCAAACTTTCTGCAATGTGGGCAGTAATAAGGCTTTTGTTCCATCACAATTCTCTGCCAATGCCCCTCCTCCAAAGTCCCAAGCCAAATTTCATTCACTTCAGGCAAAGTGATGTTTCTCTCCACCAAGATTATAGTAACAGAAGGACTTGACAGGTTGTATGTAGGAAAGTCCATTTTAAGGAGCCTACCCAAAGCCATCTCAATATTAAACAACACTTTGTGATTGAAAAAGTGAAGAAGCAGACCTGGTAGCTTAAACCATATAGGTACAATGGGTGGTTCTTTGCTGGGATCAAAGGTGGGAGTCCACTTGATGATCTTCATTGTAGTTCCTTCTAATATGACAGCTTGTTTAGCAAAAAGCCTAGCATAGTCCTCTTCCAAAGCAAGTTTGATGAGGAGATGTCTGCCATCCAAAAGCCCAATCTTCCATGCACCAGCGAAAGGGAAGTTCTCAAAAAATTTTCTAACTAGTTCCATCTTGGGGTGACCAAGTTGGAATTTTCCAACCAGGATGAATTTACAATCAGCCTTCAAGCAATCTAACTCATCTGTTTGGTAAAAAATTGTTGGCTTCCTCTCTTTCACACCAAGGGGATTAATAGGAAGACAATTCTCCTTCCCCAAAGCAGCTTCATGAAAAGCTTGGGGGAAAACCAAAACCTCAGGGGTTTCACTAATGTTCAGGCCTCTTCCCACCACTCCAACATATGTAGCCTTAGTTCATTGGGCATTGATCTCCACATCAATATGGAAACCCTCAGCCATTGTAAGAAATTCAATATAACAGTGACCAGCAGTCACCCCAAAGAAAATCAGATAAGGAACTAGAGAAGCCAACAACTCAGCAACTTGTATAAAGTCAGTAAAGAAAATTCAGAAAAGGAAAACCAGGGAGTCCAGTCACTAAGCACAGAGAAGGAGTAACTCCCCCTTCAATGGAACAGTGCTTTCAACACTACCAGAGCTCCAAAAACTTGAAAAGACAGAAAAAAAGGTGGGCCAAACCAGAAGCTTGCAGGAAAAGGAACACCAAAAGGCTCCCAGCAGCCAGAGAACACACCACCACCACCCACTTACCCGCCAGCAGAGAAGCTACTCCAT
>NW_018164859.1:119830-120361 GCF_001263595.1 Phalaenopsis equestris
ATTCAACCTTTAAATTAGCCAATGTTCTTTATAGCATCTTTAGAAAGGGTAAAGAATATTATTGTTCCTATTTGGCACAACACAATATGAATACTTCCATGACAGAATTCCTATACTTATTACTAATTCATGATAAGGAGAAAGAAATTTTCATATTTAGTGCTTTTCTTCTAAAAAACTCAAGTTATCTTTTTAAGTTTGTACTTTTTTTGTCAAAATATTAAAATTACCAAAAATATTTAAACTTTCTTTACTGTGAAAATGTCTTTTGTTTAAATAATTATATTTTTAAAAATAGAAAAGTTTTCCAAAAAGTGCATGTTACATATCTTCCCTGTGGGTTCGATATTCAGGTGTTAATCAAAAAGTCCTATATTACTTGATAACGATAATAATACTTGCGTAGTATCCCAATATATATAAATTAAAAGTTAAATTCTTTTTTTTTCTTCAGGATCAAGTTTTTTGTTTTGTTGCAAAATAAGGAAATATAAGTGAAAAATATAATCAAAATTATTGTTATATTGTTGC
>NW_018164859.1:120435-121911 GCF_001263595.1 Phalaenopsis equestris
AATCTATTGATTTAAAAGCAAATTTCTATTTTTAGAAAGTCTTATTTAAACTTTAAGTTATTGTATTTTATTTTGTGTGTGCTTAGTTTTATTTTATTTTATGTTAGTGTATGCGTAGTTTAGGTTCTGAAGGACTAGCGCCCTACGATTCTGAATTAGAGAGAACTGTTAGAAAAATCAGAAAAACAAAAAAAAATTAAAAATCTTGAAAAATCTAAAAAAATTACATAAATGGCTAACCAAAATGATCAAAATGTTGAAATTCATAAAGATTTTAGACCTTTAAGAGATTATGTCAACCTTATTGTAGTTGAACTTCATTGTAGTATTAAAAAATCTACTGTAGTGGCTAATTCATTTGAGCTTAAACCTACTATTATCTAAATGATATCAAACAATCAGTTTGGAGGATCACCAACTGAAGATCTAAATTTACATCTTGCCAATTTTCTAGAATTGTGCACTACATTTAAATACGATGGTGTTTCAGATGATGACATAAGATTTAGGTTATTTCCTTTCTCACTGAGGGATAAAGCTAAGATGTGGTTGAATTCTTTAGCACCTGGATCTATTAGAACTTGAGGTGATTTAGCACAAAAATTCCTTGCTAAATATTTTCCACCATAAAAAACTGCTAAGCTGATCCCGATTTAATGCTTATGCATAGTATAACAATAGTTCTGATAGTATTTTTCACTTACATTTCCTTATTTTGCAAAAAAAATCAAAACTTGATCCTGAAGAAAAATAAAAATTTAACTTTTTAATTTTTAGATATATTTATATTGGGATACCACGCAAGTATACATATCGTTATGAAGTAATATATGAATTTTCTTATTAAGACCCGAATATCGAACCCATAGGAAAGATTATGCAATATGCACTTTTTAGAAAGTTTTTCTATTTTTAAAAAGAAAATTACTTAAACTAAAAATGATTTTGCAGGAATTTAAATTTTAAATATTTTTTGGTTTTTTGATATTTTAACAAAGAAGTAAACAACTTAAAAAGATAACTAAAGTTTTTGTAGAAGAAAAGTACTTAATATGAAAATGTCTTTCTTCTTATCATGAATTAGTAATAAGTATAGAAATTCTATTGTGGAAGTATGCAAATTTTGTTGTGCCAAATAGGAGCAACAATATTCTTTACCCTTATTAGAGATGCTATAGTGAGCATTGACTAATTTAAAGTTTGAATAGTTCTGAAGTCCAGCTAAGCAGGGAAGATACTAGCTCTCACTCTAGATTTTCCTCAATTCCCTCCACCTAGGGGCTAACATTCTCGTATCAGAACCTAAAACAATAAACTAAGTTGGGGGCTTTAACCTGTCACTTTAAAGTCCTCTAACTCTATACCCATCAATGAATATTTCCCTATTTACTTGCACACAATCATATGACCTACATTCTCATTCATACAACCTCATGTGATTCTTTCCAATTGTTGGCTGAGACAATACCAGCCCGA
>NW_018164859.1:122106-122820 GCF_001263595.1 Phalaenopsis equestris
TAACAAAAAGGATAAAGTAAATAAAAAGTGGTTCCTGAAAATCTCTCCGAACTAACTCCCCAGAGAAGAACTTTCAAAACTTGCCAATATTTTCAGGACTTTTTTCTAAGTCCTCTCTTTTTTCTTTTATAGTTTTCCAAGAGGTGCCTTGGGATCTCTTCAAAATGTGTCTTGATTCGATCTATTTGCCTAAGAGACGCATCCTTTCATGATAATTTTTGTCCATGGTGGTTACAACCACCTATTAAGCCAATGGGTGCCTAAAAAACCTCTTTGAAATTCATAAAAACTAATTTTACTTGTATAGTAACTGCCACTGGAGCCTAAGCGCGGGGTCTCGGCGCCTGGGGTCTCGTCGCTTAGGCCTGACCTTCTCTGTTTAACCGGCGCTTAAGCGCCGGATCGGGCGCTTAGGCACCAAAACTCATTTGCACAATTTTTAACATTTTTGCTCCAAATTTGATCTTTTTTCACTCCTTTAAGCATTTTTTCCATTTTTACTTGTATCTACAAGAAAACCCCAAAAATATCTTTCATTAAAGCGCAATATCTTAAAAATAGGTATAAAAATATGTCTAAAATACTATATATTTTAGCTGTATCAAAATCCCCCAAACTTAAAATGTTACTTGTCCTCAACTGACACTTCAATCTTTAAAAACCAAATATGTATGATATGTATATGAGTTTCTTTAGGAGTTACTAAAATTTAGA
>NW_018164859.1:122930-124701 GCF_001263595.1 Phalaenopsis equestris
AAATATTATAAGTTCTCTAAATTTAGATTTTAGTTCTTTTATTTTCTTTACTTAAAAATTTTTATTAAAAATAATTTTACTTACTATATTATATTTATAAGGTTAAGATTTTATCAAGTCTTATAATTTAAAAAGATCAAATGTAGATTCAATTTTTGATTAGGCACTAATCCTCAAGCTTCTCATCCCTTACAATTCTTTTTTTTCGTTTCTTTCTCTTTTCTTTTTCTTTTTATTTTCTTTTTCTTTTTCTTTTTCAGACAAGGATTACTATATATGGATAGGCCTTTAATGATTCTGAATCCTATAATAATTTGAAAATCATTTTAATAAAAGAAATTTAAGTATTAAAAATAAATGTCTAAATTATCTAAATTTTTCAAAAATACAATTTTTCTTACTAAAGAAGTCACTTATATTAATCATTTTCTATACTAAAAATTTTTAACATAAAGTTTTTCTTCATTACTTAAAATTTTAACTAAATTTTCTTACTCATTTCTAAAATCAAATTTTACTTCCCTAATATAACTTCATATTTATAATCAATTGAAATTCAAATTCATTTGTAGTTCATTTGAGAACAAATAAAATTCAAGTTTTGAAAATGTTTTTCATCCCTCCCCCAAACTTAATTTTTTTAACAGACTAAACAGTTTAGCATCAGATAATTATATATGCATGAATGAAAATTGAAATAACATGTTAACAAGAATTTTTACATCCTAATTATACAAGTACAAATATAAAAATAGGAGTAAAATTAATTTTGATCAAATTTTCTAACATTTTATTTCAGTTTAACATGTAGAGATTCAATAGACTTCTAAACAGTGGGTATAAAAGCAAACATCACACTAACATGATAAAAGAAAAATACAGTGTAGTAGTTTCTAAATTTTAAAATTAAGATCTAAGCTAGCAAGATTTTTAACTTCAAAAAAAAGACATGGAATTAATTTAAGTTCTAAACTAACCAATACACAGTACTAAAAACAAAAATAGTTACTACCCTAAAATTTTAAAAATAAAATACTATCTAACACAACAATCACAACAATAATAAAACATAAAAATTTAAAACACAACATAAAACATAGTCCATAACATCACATAACTGCATCTGTAGCAGTACTACATCACAGAGTCCATAACAATACATCAAACCAAATCAAGTCCAACACATCATCTCTCATCTCTACTCCTCTCCACTCTTAGAATCACCATTATACAATTTTTCTTTAGGCTTATAGTCAGTATAATGAGGATATTGAGGAAATACTGCTCCTAGGTCACCTCTAATCAGGCCCTCCAGAGCTGGGTATAATTTATCCTCAAAGTCACTCTTTCTCCTATTATACCTCTTTGCATGCTCAGCAAAATGTTCTAGATTTTGAACTTTCTTAGCAGTAAAGTGGATATGAGTCATCATCTTCTGTAATAACTACTCTTGAGTCTCAGTTGACTCACCTCGAGCTGTAGAAGCACATGAAGCAGATGGTCTTGATGAAGATGCAGCAGAGGTAGATGCAGCAGACATCTCTAATCCATAGCTCCTGGAAAATCCTTATCTCCAGCTAAAAATTGAATGATCTGAATAAGTCTTCACATTCACTTTCATAATGGGCTTCAGAGGCAACAGAACTTCCTCCCAATTATCATACTTTACTCCAGCCTGCTCGCATAAAGAAATATCATGGAAGCAAATCCCATACCTACAGTAGTAGTAGCAGCAGCTGAACTGATGATAGTGTGATAGATCAAAGCCCCT
>NW_018164859.1:124723-127449 GCF_001263595.1 Phalaenopsis equestris
CTCTCTCTGGTCACTTCACTGAGATGATTTGTAGGAAGCAGATGAATAGATATAAAATAGTGTCAAGCCTTTGATGGTGCACATAACTTTGACGTTAGAAAATTTACTCTACTCTCATTTGTAATCTTCCAAAGTCCTCTTACGACAGTCAAATTAGATATGATCACGTCCAATTCTACTTTTGTAGGACTATAATTTGCATAAAAACACAAAGTCTTTGGTGGTAAATGGTAAAATAAGTCGATTACCTCTGGAGTAAAATGTACCAACTTCCCGCGAACCATAACACTATCGTCCTCAGCCTCTGAGAGATTTTCTTAAAACTCCCTTACAACAAAAATTACAGCGAGAACAAAGAAACAACAGAACTGTTCCCAATGTCAGCGTACTATCAGGTCTTCCACTTCTCCACCTGGACTCTTAAAACATCGCTCTTGAATCAATTTTTGTGATTGTGGAGCATCACTATATCGATCCTGAGCTTTTGAACTGACAAATTTGCTCGAATCAAATGGGCTATTTCCTTTTCTCCCTTTCATTCTTGGTGTCATTCTACAAATTTGATAAATTCCAAAAATAACTTTAAAAATCAAGTTTAAATCACTAAACTAAACTTCCAAATGCACTAACTAAACTTCCCAAGCAATTTCCATACATTTTTCTTCGCTTTTCACCATGAATAGTAAATTTTCAAAATCTTCCAAATGTGCTTAAAATATATGGTGAAAATCCAAAATATTTGCATAGAAGTAAAGCTCTTACTTCAAGGAACGTGGATCTAGCAAATCTCACTTGATTCCACCAAGAAATCTCCAAATCTCACTTTCCCTAGCCCTCAAAATCCCAAACTCGAGTTGGGGAAGATGATAGGAGGCTTTAAAAATAGCATTTTCGGACAAAAAATTCATTTTTAACCGTTTGCGAACTGATTTTTGTGAACCAGTGCTTAAGCGCGGATAAGTGGCGCTTAGGCGCCTGCCTATCGAGTTGGCTTGTGCTTAAGCGCGAGATGTGGCGCTTAGGCACCAGTGCACAATTTTTAAAATTTTTAATTGTAAGTAAAATGCACTATTAGCTAAAGTAAATCACCCCTAAATGGTCTCATAGCACTTAAATGAGTATTTTTACTTCCTATAACTCCCTTCTCTCTCAAAATTCTCCATAATAATTAATTCAATTTGAGGCTAAAAATAACACAAATTTTCACAAAAATAAACTTATATTAATTCACAAACAAGTACAAAAATATTTAACACTTAGTTCTCTCTCCAAATAGTCTTGGATGAGCAAATTTTCCTAAGTACAAAACACTTAACACACATTTACAATTAAACACATAAGTGACACAAACACTAAACACAAGACATAAACACTAACAAACTTAAAAAAATGACTCCAAACACACATTTCTTAACACTTAACTTAATGACAATCTTCATTAAAAGGAACGAATTCTTATCTCTCAGTAGTCTCTCCAAGAATATAGAGTTGATAAAATGGACGGTGGTGACGAGCTCTAATACTATCATCTTCGATCCACTTTTGCTTAAGGAACATCACCTTATTTGCTTCCTCTACATAACTAGTATGGTTGAATTGCATCGTAAGTTTCATCTTAAGTTGCCACCCAATTTGTTTAAGATGAGCATGCAATTCAAGCACCTTAGTCTCTAATATAGATATAGTATTCTCCATCAGGTTGATCTTCTTTGTTATCCATATATCCCGTCAATACAAACGGCTAAGAAACAGTTATACATCTCTTGTGCACTTTGACTAATGAACTTCTTCTTCATGGCTTCTTCCTTCTTCTTCAAATCCATCTCCCATGATGACATTTTCTCTAAATCTCTCTCTTTCTTAGACTTTTAGGGCTAAAAATAATCCGGGGTGAAATTCCTCTATTTATTGGCCTAATTCCCCCTCATAACTTCTAGAAACTACTAGAAACTACCAAGGCACGTTTATTCCAACTAAATTGCAGTTATACCTTCTAGAAATCAAAATTTGCACATGTGGCGTAAGTGCCAAATTTGGCGCTTAAGCGCTAGTGCAAATTTTTGCACCAGTCAACTTAACGTCAAAATTCTTATTCTAACATGTCTAGGTCACTAAATAAAGTCTAAAAATCATTACTAACACATAATAAACTCAAAAATACTACCCCAAATTTCTTAATCATACTTAAAAGGACAATCAAAGCAAAAACACAACACTGATAATTATGGGTTGCCTCCCACAAAGTGCTTGGTTTTACGTCGTCAGCCCGACGTAACCAGTGCTCATTCTGGCTGACCCAACATCATTCCATCATTATATTTATGTTGATCCCCTATATAATAAGTCAATGTCCATTCACTTTAAAAATTTTCTCAGAATTAGGATCTTTAATATCCATAGCTCCATAAGGATAAACTTTTATCACAACAAATGGACTCATCCACCTAGACTTAAGTTTGCCTAGAAATAATCTTAACCTTGCATTATATAGCAAAACATGTTTCCATGGCTGAAAATTTTTAGTAAGAATCTTTCTATCATGCCACATTTTCATCATTTCTTTATAAATATTAGCACTCTCATAAGATTCATTCCTTATCTCTTCAAGCTCATTTAATTGTAACAATTTTTTCTCACCAGCTTCTTTTAAATTATAATTGAATTCTTTAATAGCCCAATATGCTTTATGCTCAAGTTCAACTGGTAAGTGACAAGCTTTCCCAAAT
>NW_018164859.1:131259-131884 GCF_001263595.1 Phalaenopsis equestris
CAACTTGATTTGCTAACATAGTAAATGCATCAGTTTCATGAATATTGACTACTTTCTTTGGATTCGCCCTCTCAGAAGGCCATTGAAAATTATTGGTAACGATCTCTTATATTAAAGCATAAGCGTCATGAAATGTATTTTACATCAATGAACCACCAGCAATGACATCGATAATAGATCCAAGAGATCCAGCTAATCTATTATAAAAAGTTTGAATTATTAACCAATCTTATATAGCATGGTGTGGACACTTTCTTAAGAGTTCTTTAAATCGTTCCCATGCTTCATAAATAGATTCCCTTCAAACTGACAAAAAGATGTAATATCATTTCTAAGCTTTATAGTTTTTGATGGTGGAAAATATTTAGCAAGGAATTTTTACGCTAAATCACTCCAAGTTCTGATAGATCCAGGTGATAACAAATGTAACCATATCTTTACCTATCCCTTAGTGAGAAAGGAAATAATCTAAGTCTTATAGCATCATCTTATACACCATCATATTTAAATGTAGCACATAATTCTAGAAAATTGGCAAGATGTAAATTTGGATCTTCAGTTGGTGCTCCCCCAAACAGATTATTTGATACCATTTGGATAATAGCAAGTTTAAACTCAAATGAAT
>NW_018164859.1:131972-132542 GCF_001263595.1 Phalaenopsis equestris
TGAATTTCAGCATTTTATTCTTTTTGGTTTGTCATTTCTGTAATTTGTTTGGATTTTTCAAGTTTTTTAATTTTTTTTATCTTTCTTATTTTTCTAATAGTTCTTTCTAATTCAGAATCGTAGGACACTAGTCCTTCCGAAATTGAACTACACATACATTAACATAAAATAAAATAAAATAAAATAAAACATACAAAATAAGATACAATATTTAAAGTTTAAATAAGACTTTCTAAAAATAGAAATTTACTTAGTTTTCTTCCCCAGCAACGGCGCCAAAAACTTGATCCCTGGATATTTAATGCTTTTGCACATTATAGCAATAGTTATGATGGTATTTTTCACTTATATTTATTTATTTTACAACAAAACCAAAAACTTTATTCTGAAGAAAAATAAGAATTTAATTTTTTAATTTATATATATTTACATTGGGATACTACGCAAGTATACGTATCGTTATCAAGTAATATAGAACTTTTTGATTAAGACCTGAATATCGAACTCACAGGGAAGATTATGCAATATGTACTTTTTAGAAAGTTTTTCTATTTTTAAAAGGATAATTAT
>NW_018164859.1:133271-135106 GCF_001263595.1 Phalaenopsis equestris
ACTCAAAACAAAATAACAAAAAGGATAAAGTAAATAAAAGGTGGTTCCTGAAAATCTCTCCTAACTAACTCCTCAGAGAAGAACTTTTAAAACTTGCCAATATTTTCAGGACTCTTTTCTAAGTTTTCTCTTCTTTCTTTTATAGTTTTCCAAGAGGTGCCTTAAGATCTCTTCAAAATGGGTGCCTAAAAAACCTCTTTGAAATTCTTGAAAACTGATTTTACTCATCTAGTAACTGTCATTGGCGCTTAAGCATGGGGTCTCGGCGCTTAGGCGCAGCCTTCTCTGTTTAACCGGCGCTTAAGCGCCGGATCTGACGCTTAGGCACCAAAACTCTTTTGCACAAATTTTTACCTTTTTTCTCCAAATTTGATCCTTTTTCACTCCTTTAAGCATTTTTTCCATTCTTACTTGTATCTGCAAGAAAAATACAAAAAATACCTTTCATTAAAGCGCAATATCTCAAAAATAGGTATAAATGAAAAGGGTGCATCTCATAATTTAAAAAGATCAAATGTAGAACCAATTTTTGATTAGGCACTAATCCTCAAGCTTCTCCTCCCTTACAGTTCTTTTCTTTTTCTTTTCTTTTTCTTTTCTTTTCTTTTTCTTTTTCTTTTTCTTTTACTTTTTCAGGCAAGGTAATGAATTAATTAGTTGGATCTCTTAGCTCAATTATCGATGTCGTTGGTGGTGGTTCATTGATGTCAAAACTATTTCATGACGCCTATGCTTTAATTGAAGAAATGGCTACCAATAAATTTCAATGGCCTTCTGAGAGGGTGAAACCTAAGAAAGTAGCCAATATTCATGAAACTGATGCATTTACTATGTTAGCAAATCAAGTTGCTGCAATTTCAAGGAAATTAGATCAATTTAGAATGAATTTTTCTCAGTCAATTTACATGATTGCAGAGAATTCATTAGGCTAAATGGTAGATTCTCAAGCATCATTAAAAACTTTAAATGTCATAAGTAACAAGCAGAATAATCCATATTCAAATTATTATAACCCAGGTTGGAAAAACGATCCCAACTTTAACTGGAACAACAATTCATATAGTCATATAGCAAATTCATTAAGTAATAACAAATTCATCTTACAAAGTCAAGGAGCTACAATTAAAAATATTGAGAATCTGGATTTTAAACCCTATGGAATGACATACCAAAAAATGAAAAATATTCACTAAGCATCAGAGGCCCCATGAGTAAATTCATTTTTTGCAAATTTTGAAGAGGTTTTTGAGACACCTATTGGCTTAATAGGTGGTTACAACCACAATGGACAAAAATTGTTGCAAAAGGATGCATCTCTTAGGGAAATACATCAAATCAAGACACATTTTGAAGGATACCAAGGCACCTTTTGGAGAATTATAAAAGAAAGAAGATTGGGACTTTGAAAGAGGTCCTGAAAGTACTGGAAAAGTTTTGAAAGTCCAAAAATTTGGGAGTTAGTTGGAGAGATTTTCAGGCACCACATATTTATCCTTTTTTTTATTTCTACTTTTATATTGAGGGTGTTGTAAAATAGAAGAGATTCAAAGGAACTTCAAGAGTTTGGTGGAGGACTTGAGATAAGTTTTTATCTTTTGTTTTAGATAACTTTTGATTTTAATTGAAACTTGTTGTTGGTTTGACAATAATTTCTACTTTTAAACTAAAGTGTGGTTTTGCTTTCTCCATAGATTCTGAGTAGTTTTCTTTATCTTTCTTCTTAAATGATAAGTAATTAAGTGTTGGATGGAAGCTGTGGAGAGTATTGATCTTTAATATTGGAAGAAGTTATGATGATTTAAATCCATGTACTTCTTGATTTAGTGAATCCAAAT
>NW_018164859.1:135290-151545 GCF_001263595.1 Phalaenopsis equestris
CCATCTTGGTTTATTATTTTAGGTTCTGATACGAGAAGTTAGCCCCCAGGTGGAGGGAATCAATGTAACTTTAGAGTGAGAGCTAGTATCTTCATTGCCTAGCCGGTCTTCAGAACTATTCAAACTTTAAATTAGTCAATGTTCTTTATTAGTAAGAGTACAGAATATTATTGCTCCTATTTGGCACAACACAATATGCATACTGCCACAACAGAATTCCTATACTTATTATTGATTCATGATAAGGAAAAAGATATTTTCATATTTTATGTTTTTCTTCTACAAAAACTCAAGTTATCTTTTTAAATTTGTACTGTTTTTGTCAAAATATTAAAATTACCAAAAATATTTAAATCTTCTTTATTGCGAAAACATCTTTAATTTAAATCATTATCTTTTTTAAAATAGAAAGTTTTCCAAAAAGTGCATATTGCATATCTTCCCTGTGGGTTCGATATTTCGGTCTTAGCAAAAAGTACTATATTACTTGATAACGATACGTATACTTGCATAGTATACCAATATATATAAATTAAAATTTAAATTCTTATTTTTCTTCAAGATCAAGTTTTTTGTTTTGTTTTGAAACAAGGAAATATAAGTGAAAAATATAATCAAAATTATTGTTATACTATTGCATATAAGCAGTTACCGGGGATCAGGATTACACTTTAATGTCATGGAAGAGTAAAGTCTCCATGGTGTTGAGTGCAAATAAATAGGGAAATATTGTTTGATGGGTGTAGAATTGGTGATTTTGGGGTGAAAAACTAAAATCATTAATTTGGTTCAGAAGTTTGGTGTGATTGTTAGCCCTCAGATGGGGGAGAAGTAGGAGCTCTAGAGTGGGAGCTAGTATCCTCTTAGCCTAACCACGAATGTGGATTCATAAAATCTGAATTAGCCAATGTCTATTATTGCTTAACTAGAGGATTAAAGGCTATTATTGCTTCTATCTGTCACATGCAATTAAAATAGATTTGATTCTTCACTAGTTACAACATTATTATAAATGGGAAAGATACTTATCTTAAATTTGAAACATTCATTAAAATTACTTTACTTGCTTATGGTAGATTAAACTTTTAAGTCTGCAAAATTAGCATAGTAGATTTAGTTTTGTTAGACTTGCATTTTACATTTAACTTTAGCTGATGTAGTTCTTATACTACCTATTTAGGTCCTTTTAATTAAGTAAGAGTTTAACCTTCTCCCTGTAAGATCGATACTTAGGACCCCATTAGAGCACTATATTACTTGAGCGATACATATATTTGCGTTTGCAACCTAGTGAATATAAAATATTGAAAACACATTTTGGGATTACAAAAGTAAAATTATTGGCAAATTAAGCGTAAAAGTTTGGATCTATTGAAAAGTTGCACACATCTAGGCCAGCATCAATGGTATATAAAATGTAGGTGATTTATTATTCTTTTTCTCCATTATCACGACAAAACATCCACATGCTCGTTTGCAAATAAACCATTTTGTAGTATATCATCGAGGCCAGAATGATCTATTACAACGTGTCCCATATTACTCATAATATCACCCTTGCAGTGTTAACACATAGTCTATGAAATTTAAATATAAGAGTACTGCATAACAAAAAAAGGTGCATATTTACTAACTTATCAGTGTATTTGGAACATCATTGATTGATTCCTTCTTGCATTTCAAGAAATATTTGTGTTATGGTAAGAAAAACAATAACTAATGTCGCTGGACGAAGCTACATAACCAAAATATTCTTCATGTATAATTTAAAATAAAAGTTATAGGACATAATATAAAGAGTTATTTTTTAATACCTTTGTCTCAAAGTCTTCTATAATTTCTTCTGGGGTGTCTTACATTTTTTCCTGTTCATCTGATGATGAAATGCTCACAAGCTTAAGAGGTTCCACCACACCTTTTATTATTGGTTTTACTCTATCAATATCTTAAGGTAAAGGGACATCCCCAATGGCTAAAGAATTTCAGCTTTTGCTATTATTTGTTGCTCCGCTTTATCAATATGTACATGTAAAGGGTCATCCAAAATGGTAGAAGTGTCTATGATTTTGTTTATTATTTGTTGCTCTGATTTATCGATATGTACATGTACTAGGTCATCCCTGATGGTTGAAGTGCCTTCCACTTCTGTTATTCTTTATTGCTTTACTTTATCAATATGTACAAGTAATGATTCTTCACCAATGATAGAAGTATCTACAACTTCTATTATTGTTGGTTTTTCCATAACAATTTCATCCCTTATTGCTTGTCCTGCTTCAATATGTACAGATAAATTTATTGTCTCCTCAAATTATTATTGTGTGTAAGTAAATCATTTAAGGAGTATTTGGGATGTTGCTCAACATATTTTGTTGTTTTTTCTTCTCTTCAACTTGAATATAGTATATGGGGAACTGAATTTCCTCTTCCTTCTATTTTGTCTGGCCTTAACTTTTTAGATTAAACTGTGAAGTGAGGATTAATCTGTTCGTTTCTTCTTTGATTTCCCATTTAGTTTTCTTACCATTTTTTCCAATTTATTAAAGTCATTTTGGAGGACTGTTATTATGTTTTGTAAATTAGAAAACCGTGAATTTATTGATTCTTGAAATATAATAAGATTTTTTTTCTAAGTAAATAGATTATTTCTTCAAATCCTTTATTTTGGGTTATACATGTTGGTTGCGGGGTGATTTCACTTGAAACGTGGTGATCAACATCATATGAAACAGGTGACTATGGTGTGGAGTAAGCTTCATGGTGTGGGATGAGTTTGACTGAACTAGATGATCCTTTAACTGGAGGGGCAAGCAAGTGGTGTTTATCATCTTTCAAATCTAAAAAATGATCATAAACCTACAATGAAATTTAGAATTTTAAAAAATTACACCAAAGTGAAGTAAAAATAACACTAAAATAACACCTAAACAAAACCTCAATAAAACCACAACAAAGTCTCCTTAGAAATAACTAAATAGCATAAGAATAACACCACAAAAATATCACTCACACCTAAATAACACAAGAATAACACCATAATTCACACCTAAATAACACCACAATAATGCAAGAGTAAAACCGCTATAACACCTCAATAACACATCAATAAGACCACAAAAAATCATAAAAACACTTAAATAACACCACAGTAACACAACAATAACATGAGAATAACACCTAAAAAACACCTCAATATAACATACAATAAAAGTCTCTTTGAAACACGTAAATAACATCATAATAAAATAACAATAATACCATAAAAACACCACAAAAACACAAAAATAACACCAAGACTAACAACTAAATAACACCTCAATAAAACCTACAACAAAAATCTCTTAGAAACACCACAATAACACTATAATAATAGAACAATAATACAAAACACCACAAAAACACCTAAAAAATACCATTATAACACTTTCATATTAAATACACTAACAGTATGATACACCAAAAAAATTACATAATACATGTAAATACAACACAACTCTAATATCACAGCTCAATAACACATAAATACAACAAAATTTTAACTGCTCCAATTTTCCAAAAGAAAAAAAAAATGATCTAATAAGATTAATGACTTACCTGTACAGGGTTGAGCCTCTTAAAAGCTTGACAAATCTATGACGAGCTCCATCTCACATTTGTGGGCCACCTCAACATATGAGGTATGGTCTCAGGTGCAGCAAGAGTGACCAAAGATGTGTGTTTATAAAAATAGAGTTGTGTACAGAATAAGTCATAATCTGCATTGAGAAAAAAAGTAAGTTTTATAAGGTATATAAGACACTAACTATTAGGAGAAAAACAAATCCATTGATATATCGCAATGGAAGATTCCACCTTATTTTAATGGCTACGGTATTCATTTGATCAATGAGCAAATCACATACTGTAGCAAACCAATTAAAGGAGGAGAAAGACTGTACATTCTCACCAAAGGTGAAAAGTCCTTTGGGCACATCAAAATTGCTAGAAGAAAAAAATAAATTTGATAGCAAAAACTTCAAAAATAATTTATCAAAGGGAGTATAACACTTCAGTTTAAACCTTCACTAGGTCATTCTTTATTTTTTCTGAAATCCACACCATAAGAATGAACTTTATTCCAATTTGCTACTTCTCCTATGTTGGGCATGCCTATCAGCTGGGCAACTTCATCAGGGTCTAATCTTAGCTCTTTCCCACTCATTATGAATTCCATTTGTTCATAATCCCAACATTTCAATATATACAGTGTGAGACATTGTCTTGAGGATACAGAGGGAGATCAAAAAATTAATCTACATTCAATGCTTCTAATTTATTCCTAGTCTCCTCAAATATGGTAGACCTATCCTTATCAAGAACATATTTTACTACAGATGAACGACATCTACAATTGAAGGAAGTTAGATTCATAAGTCTACAAAGAAAAAGATAATGAAAAAAAAGACATTTTGTTTTTTATGATTGTCTATAATAACATCACTCCAGTACATCAAAAACATGAATAAAATAACAAAATATCACAATATCAACACAATAACCAAATACTAACAAAATTACACCTAAATAAAGTCTAAGAAATGCCACAATAACACCCTTAAAATACCTCAATAACATCATAATAATACCAAAATAATACCACTTACACTCCTAAAAAACACCACAATCCTACCCCAATAACCCAAAAATATTACAATTTTAATAATAAATAAAGACATTTCCATCAATGGGGGGTCTATCAACAACTGACTGAATTAAAATTTATTGGAAGAACTAAACAACATTCTCAACAAAAAGCCTAAATAACACTACAATCCAACCACAATAAATCCACAACATCACCTATAAAACAATCTAATAATTCATAAATAACACAATAATAATAACATAATAACACCACAATAACACCATAATCCTACCTTTATAACGCCACAACCCCACCTCAATAAACCCTAAATATTACACCTTCAATAACACATAAATAAACCACAAAACACCAGAAAAATTATACGAGCCATCTTAAATAACACCACAATAACAACAGAATAACATCGCAATACCACAACAATAACACCAAATTTCCCACCACAAATAAACCACATTAACACCACAACAACACAAAAATAACCTATAATAACACCTAAAAAACACCACAATAACCCCATAATAAAACCATAATAACACCACAAGCAAGCTAAAATACTTAACTTTAATAACACATAAATAACACCAGATTATTTCACAACAAAACCTCAATAAAACTGAAACAAATCTCTCTAACAACACAAGAATAACACTAACAATAAAAAAACACCAGAATAACACCACAATCCATTCTTAGTAAAATCAAAATAACTCCATAATATAACCGTTATAACACCACAATCCCTTCTCAATAAAACTGAAACAATATTTTGATATTTTTTTGGTGTTATTTTAGAGTTATTTTGGTGTTATTTTAGTATTATGTTGGTGTGCTTTTGGTGCTAATCGTGTTATTTAGCTGTTATTTTGGTGTTATTATTGTGTGATTTTGGGTGTTATTTTGATGTTACTTCGATGTTATTTTGTGTTACTTCGATGTTATTTTGATGTTATTATGATATTATTATGGTATTATTAAGTTGTTACTATGATGTTATTGTGGTCTTATTAAAGTGTTATTTAGCTGTTATTGTGGTGGTATTGTGTTGTGATTATGATGTTATTTTGTATTATTATGGTGTTATCATGGTGTTATTTCAGGTTATTTTTTGTGTTATTTTGCTATTATGTTAGCGGTATTGTGGTGTTAGTGCGATGTTATTTAACTGTGTTATTGTTGTGCAATTTTGGGGTTATTTTTATATTATTTCGGTGTTATTTTTTTCACTATTTTGATATTATCTTGGTATTATTGTGATGTTATTTAACTGATACTATGGTGTTATTGTTGTTTGATTATGGTCTTATTTTGATGTTACGTTGGATCATTTAAATAATGCACAAAAATATTATGCGATGCAATGTTTTTCTCGGTTACAATAGACTTTTGAATGCAAGTACAACGACAAACAAAATTACCTGGATGACTTCTGATGATTCTTAGGCTCTTTGGTGCCCTTCTTCATACGGTTTTTTTAGCTTTCTTCTTCTTACGCTCTTTTATTTCCATCTCCTTAGGCTCTTCGAACTCCATCTCCTTAGGCTCTTCGAACTCGATCTTCATAGGCTTTTGGGTTACTTTCTTCTCTTCCAGTATTGTATATTAGCTTGCTTCCAAAGATGACAAGAACTGCATGAGTTCACACTTTAAATCCTAAATCCTCACGCAAAGTTTCTATCGAAAAAACCTTAATATCACAAGAATTACATGGCAGTAAAGAGGAACTTCCAATATATCTCGATAGACGAACGACAATGTGAACCCTAGCTACCGGAGTCACGCAATGAGAAACCTAACTGATGACGAATAACAAAAATAGAGAGTAAAGAACCACACATCTGAGTTTTGTTTTTCGACGCAATGTTCCTGACGTTATGATTCAACAAATTTTATTTTCAAAGCAACCAACTAGTTCAGATCAGATCGCCCAATAATAAGAAAATATTTAAATTTTTTTATTGGGACTAAAATTTACAGGTGGCAATTAGGGGTGTAAACGAGCCGAACAGGAGCGATCCATGCTCAGGTTCGTGTTCAGCTGGTTTATATTTCGAGCTCAAAATATGTGTTTGTGTTCAACTCGGTTTGTTTAACGAGCCGAACACGAGCTGTTCACGAACAAAGAGTCTTTTTGACAACCCTAATCACGTAGTCATAAGACGATAAAGATTTGAATAAGATTTAAAAATTATTATTTATATTAGAACATCATTTGAATCTAATTTAATAATTTTTATTTTAATTTTTTAATTATTATTTTAATTGATTATAAATCTTTATAGCTTTTAGCTAATTAGATTTTTTTTAAAACACAACTTATATATATATATATATAAACTTGATGAACAGTACTTCGAAAACGAGCTTAATTATTATTTTAATTGATTATAAATCTTTGTAGCTTTTAGTCAATTAGATTTTTTTAAAACACAATTTATATATATATATAAACTTAATGAATAGTACTTCGAAAACGAGCCGAAGCTGAACAATTCCTCTTCAACTGGTGGTCGAAAACGGGCTTCTTAAGCCGCCTCGAGAACAACGTGGCAATATTTAAATATCCGGTAGCCTTGCGTCCGGACAGTTGCCGCTGTCTACTCGGTGCACGATCATCGAAGGGATAATCTTTTTCCCTCGTCGGAGTGATCTCCATCTTCTCCAACATGGATCTCAGGGAATCGATCGTCCACCAAACGAGCTTCTCTCTGCAGCTCGCGCAGCTCGTCGGCTCCTCCCTCGCAAGCGACTCTAACCTCGTCTTTTCGCCAATCTCGATCCACACTGCCCTCGCTCTCGTCGCCGCAGGATCGAGTGGCGAAACCCAGAAGCAGATCCTCTCCGTGCTTAGGTCGGGCTCTGCCGGCGATCTAAGCGCTCTCTCCTCCCAGATCGCCGACGTCGTCCTAAAGGACGGGTTTCCTTTGGGCGGGCCCAGACTGGCATTCGCTAATGGCGTCTGGGTCGATGCATCGCTTTCGCTCAAATCAACTTTCAAGGAGGTAGTTACATCTGCTTACAAGGCTGAGACCAAAGCTCTCGATTTCCAGGCGAAGGTTGGTTGATGTTGAAATTGAGCTGCAGATACCATTTACCGAAGTATAACAGTAGCTTAAAAAAGAATACATGCAACTGTAAGATGAAATATATTAAATGCTCTAATAACTTCTCTGCCTTGATGAATACATTGGTACTGCATATAAGTTTTTGATGAGGTGAGTCTGTCATAGAACGTTTGGTAGTTATTTCATTACGTGGTTATAGCAAGGATAGGGTGACCACAGGCCCATGCGGAGGTTACATATAGGTGTATTCTATCTGGCCCTCCTACAGTGAGTGTACCTTGAGTTTGTTCCGCAGCTTGCTGAATTTTGAGATGGATAGACTATTGGTAAAGATGTCTGAGAGCTAGTCTTCCACGGCCAGGAGTATAATTTATAGTTTTTGTAGGCGACGTGGTCCCAATTTGGTGAGTTTTTTGAAAGATCAGGTTGTTGGTGATGGCTATGGTGGAGGTGTTGCTGCAGAGGAGTTGTGTCGATCGACCGAAGGAGTGCTCAAGCTCTTGGAGAAGACGACGGAGCCTGACTAATTCTATTGTGGCATCTATGAGGGTGATACCTTACTTCCGTGGACATCAAGTTATCGTTGTCTATTTTTGAACTCTCCATATGATTGGTGTGGAGCCTAGCAGGAAGTAGTAACTTGTTATTGATACCTTGTCCAAGTCATTGCTAGCCCAGTTGGCATCTGAATAAGCTGTCAAGGTGAGTTCTCCAGGGGTGATGGAGAGGCTGTGCTTAATGGTGGAGTTAAAGCGTCTAAGTACCATTTTTATCATTTGATAGTTTTGATCGAGAGGGGATTGCATATGCTTGCAGATTTGGTTATTGTGAAAGCTACGCCCGAACTGGTGAGTGTTAGGTATTGTAGGAATCCAACAATTTCTCTATATAGTTTGACATCTGAGAATGCTTGATATTAACTGTTGGAAGCTCGTTGAGCGTTGGTGTGGAGACTAGCTTGCAATTTTGCATTCCTATATTGTGAAGATAGTCTAGGTTGTAGTTTTGCTAGTTTAGGAAGTATCTCTGAGGTTTATGTTAGAATTGAATGGCCATAAACGTGGGTATGGGGCCTAATTCTTTGAGGTTGAATCTGGTATAAAGGTTTTGAATAAGTTGCTAGATAGAGTTGGGATTATCTCTTGTACTCGGGATTTCATCTGAATAGATTAGCAGGTAGATGCCATCCGTGGGCATTTTGTAAAGTAGAGAGATGGGTCTACTGAGCTTTAAACAAAATCTTGTTCTTTGAGATAGTCGAATAATGCTGAAACCATTATCTTGGATTTTATTTGAGCCCATAGATGGTCTTTCTTAGATCGCAAACATAGTTAGGATGCTTAATGGTGGAGTTAAGGTATCTAAGTACCTTTTTTCTCACTTGATAGTTTTGATTTAAAGGGGATTGCATATGCTCGCAGATCTTGTTAATGTGAAAGCTACGTTCGATTTGGTGAGTGTTAGGTATTGTAGAGATTCAACAATTTATCTATATAGTTTGACATCTGAGAAGGTTGGATGGTATCTGTTGGAAGCTTGTTGAGTGTTGGTCTGGAGACTGGTATGCAATTTTGCATTCCTATATTGTGAAGATAGTCTAGGATGTAGTTTTGCTTGTGTAGAGAGTATCTCTGAGGTGTGTGTTAGAATTGAATGCCCATAAACGTGGGTATGGGGCCTAATTCTTTGAGGTTGAATCTGGTATAAAGGTTTTGAATAAGTTGCTAGATGGAGTTGGGATTATCTCTTGTACTTAAGGTGTCATCTACATAGATTATCAGGTAGATGCCGTGAGTGGCCGTTTTGTGTAGTAGAGAGATGGGTCTATTGAACTTATAGCAAAACCTTGTTGTCTAAGATAGCCGAAGATTGTAGAAGCCATTATATTGGATCTTATTTAACCCCATAAAAGTTCACTTGATCTTATTTCTTATATCGCAGACATAGTTAGGATACTGGAAATCATTGAATCCAGCAGGTTGAAACATGCATACCATGTCTTCCAATGTGCCATAAAAAAGCATTGGAGATGTCTAGTTGGGTCACTGGAGATTCATGATTGAGGGCAAATGGTAAGAGAGATCAGATTGTTGGTAGTGGCCATTGGACTGAATGTCTCCTCATAATTGATCCTATATTCATTGGTGTTACCCTGTGCTACTAATGGGCTTTGTGACGAGCAATGGGTTCTTGTGGATGAAGCTTTGTTTTAAATATCGCCCTTTTTTTGATGAGCTATAAATTATACATTGCTTGGGTATAATTTGTCGGATCAGGTGGGATGTGTAGGTGTTTGGTGAGGTTGAGGAGAGTTTGGGGTTTCAAGTTTGCAGTTTTAGATCTTGTAACCATAGATTGAGGAGGATGAGATGGGGAGACTTGATGTTGCATTATTGTTGGTGGATCTATGATGTTTGTTGTACTGATAGATTTGGTGAGAGTAGATGATGTGGTGATGGTAGAGGAATTGGAGTTGATTGATTTAGTAGGGTTGGATATGGAGGATGGTACTAGAAGCAGTGGAGGAATGGTAGATACTAGTTTTGTCTTAGTGACTAATTGATATGAAACATAGGGAAAGTGGTTTTCATTGAATGGTACATGTTTTGATATTATCAGTTTGTTTGTGAAAAGTTCTAGACAGTAGTAAAATTTATGTGTTGTGAAGATCCTATGAACACACAATGGATTGCTGTTAGAGAAAGTTTGTTTGGTGTTATTGGGTTTTTCCATGGGAAGCATGTGCAACCAAAGATTTTGAAGTGATTATATGTGGGTTTGGATTTATGTAGCATGAAGTATGGAGTGTTCATACCAATAGCTTTGTTAGATAATATGTCGATAATGTAAACTGCAGTGTGTAATGGATAGATCTATAGGAATTGTGAAACTTGTCCTATTGTTAGAATGGTATGGGTAGTTTAGCACGTCGTGGTGTTTGCGTTCAACCACCCCATTTTGCACAAGTGTATAGGGACAACTGATGTGGTGTATTCTGCCGTTTGATTGAGGGTATGTTTTGAACTCATTTTATTTATATTCTCATCTTCCATTGGTTCTTAGAGTTTTGATGATGGTATTGAATTGATTTGTAATTGGCTTGTGAAGGGGAATGATCTTATTGAGTCTCTGTTTTGGAAGTTATATGAAAATAGCCAACTATATATGGAATAATTATCAGTAAATAGAACATAGTATTTATAGTCATTTGGGAATGAAATTATGGCTAGACCCCCATATATCAGAGTTTACTAGGTGGAATGATTGTTTGGATCTAGTAGTTGATGTAGGAAAATGTAGGTTATGGCTTTTAGAAGCCTTGCAAGCTTTCCAAAAACTAAAATAAACTAGAATATTTAAATTGGGATTCTGTTGGGATATGGTTGAGACTTCTGCTTATTGGGGATGTCTTGGCCTATGATGCAATTGATTGATTGGGATTGCAATGGAGTGGAGAGCTTGGATCCGTGAAATGGAGTAGAGTCCTTTGTTGTTGGTCTCTTTAAGGATTGTTTGATTCAATCCTTAATTTGAAAACCATCAACATCAAAATGAATTGAGCAATTTTTGTCATGTGTGAGTGTATACTAAGAAAAGATTGTGTGATATGGAGGGATCATGAAGTAATTTGAAGAGAGTGAGCTTACATGTTAGAGTGGGTAGTATACCATGACGTGTGAGAAATATCTATGTGAGAAATGGGGAGAGGATTTCCATCTTCAATAATAACTTGTTCTGGTCCAGTATAGTTTGTTGGCTGTTACGACTGAGAGTAGTCAATGGTGAGGTGTAAGGAGGTTCCACTATCTAGAATCAAGTTTGCTGAATTGTGGGAAGAGTTGGCTACCAATGCTAGGGTGATGTTAGGTGTTGTTGTGGTGAATGTTGAGTGACCTTTCTTACCACAAATTTGGCAGGTTAGTAGGGATTTGATTTGTTGGTCACTGCTTATGGTTCTGGAGGTACGCTAAGATTGAGGTGAATGTCAGCCACGACCTTTTGCTTGTTCCAGAGTTGCGCCTCTGTAGGGTAGTAAAGCCATGGATGAGATTGTCTGTTACTTATTATTGTCGGCTTAGCTGTTTATCTCATCACTACAGAGAAATAAGTAGATATCATCTAGTTGAATGGGTTCTAGTTTTGTTCTGATTGCAGTCTTGAACGATTGGAATGTTGCTGGAAGACAGTCGAGTATGTAGTTGTGTCCAGTTTGCATTCTGCAACTGTTAGTTGATCTACTAGGAACTTGATATGAGTAAGATGTTGAACCATTGTATCATTCTTCATCATAACATGATAAAGTTCATCCTTGAGTTGAATCACTTTAGATTTGTTAGTAGATTATAATCTCTTGGTGAGTGTTTGAACATGAGGTAGTATGATATGAGATATAGTTGAGTATGTGGCTGTTAATAGATTTTGGTCTATGACTTCTCATAAGATTTGATCTAGGTTGGGAGAAGGGCTTGCTATGGGGCTTATGAGAAATTGAGGGCAGGTTGAGGTTCCCTTAAAAAACCCTTTAAAGCCATTAGGAGTGAACAATTTGAGTATTTGAGAACTCCTAATGGGGTAATTATTAGTTTTGAGAGCTGTATCTTCTAGAGATTTAATGTTGGTCATAAGAAATTTCTGGGAGGGAGGGATAGAAGTGGTGGTTGTTTGCCGTAAGAGGGTAGATTCACCTTGATATGATTGAGAGGTTGTATCCATTAAGTAAGAAAAGAGATGACACTTAAACAATTATTGCTTGGAGATGAGGAAGAATTTTGATTTTACTGGCATTGATACTATGTTGAAATTGAGCTGCAAACATTATTATTAGCATTATAACAATAACCTAAAATAGAATACATGTCTATAAGATAAAACAACAACAAAGCCTTAATCCCACTACGTGGGTCAGCTACATGAACCTTAATCCCACTACGTCGTGGGTCAGCTACATGAATCATTTTTCTCCATTGCATCCTATTTAGATGAAATGTATTAAATGTTGTAATATGCTTCTCTGTCTTTATGAATATATAGGTATTGTGTATATAGTGTTTGATGAGATAGGAGTGTTTGATATAATGTGTGGTAGTGATTTGATCAGGTGGTTATAGCAAAGATGGGGAGACTTAGAGCCATGTGGAGGTTACAAATAGGTGTCTTCGGTTAGTTGATATTGGTTTTAATTCCATGAATGTATATTTCATCGATCGTTAATATATATGCCAATTTGGAATGGTAGGTGTCGATTACTAATTACCTAGGGAATGTCAATGATCTGTTATCTTGAGTTATTTGTTAATAAGCATAAATTTTGTAGTTATCTTTTTCTCTATCTGAATTAGTTTTACAATCTTAATATTTCTTATTTTTATTTCTTTTGTTTGCTATCTGATTCATTCATGTTCGTTAAAAAAGACTATCATTTATGTACAATTCTTACCTCATTATATTTACTCAAATGTGTATGATCATTAATAGTAGAAGAAAACATGCGGTAGTGTCCTTCCCTCATTGGCTTGCAGGCCTGAGGGTATATGAAGTAAAAAATGAAGAATATTCCCAATGATTGGTGTGCTATGAGCAACTTTATTTGTCTAAGAAATTGTATCTTAAATATTTTAGTTAAGTCTATCAGATGCCCTATCTTCTTTAATTATACGAGAATCGACATAAAATAATTGATACAATATTGTCCATAAAAACAATCAAATCAATTGATTTATATAGTGGATTTTCAATGTTGTACTAGGTGTTGCTTGTGGTTTTAAATGTTTTGTGGCCTTCTTTATTGGATTCTTTTTTTATTTTTTTGTGGTGTCCATTATGTTAATTCTTTGACCCTATAATCGAACATGTAGTGTTTGAGCTTAGTTGGTCAGTGCTAGGGTTGGAGCTTTGTATTATATGAAAAATGTGGGAAAGTTTAGGATGAATTGTGAAAAAACTAATAGTAAGGAAAACTTCATTATGTACAAGAGTTAGGCTTGCATTTTTTTGTTGCATAGAATTTTGTTTTTTGCACTAAAAAAATGAAGATTGTTTAAGATGAGTGGTAATGATTTGGACAAAAGACATCATATATGTTCACTAGAATTGATGTGTTTATGGTTATGTACAATGTACTTTTAAGATGGCTCTTAAGGTTTGAAATTGCACAAGCGAATATTGAGCTATTTTATTTTTGTGGGGCAAGTTGTTAGTTTGCTGGTGTTTTGAGGCCAAAGCCTCCAAATGAAATTAGTAAATTAATGGAAAGTATAAAAAACTAAGTAACATGCTAACTCCAAAATAAGGTGAAGCAAGATCATAAAAAATTATTGAAGCACTAAATAATAAATCATAAATCTGAATTCTACGATAAATAGGAACACAAGCAATAAATGTAGGATAAGCAAGACCACACTTCCATCACTTAGTGGGTCTTTAATAGAATCATCTTTGACCTTAATTGATTTATCCCATCTCTCATTCTCGGTTGTGTTAATATCATTCCAATTTTCGTCATCTTCAATATCGATCATGATCTTCATTAATCAATAAAGTTTACTTAGAATATTATTTAAATCAGCGATTATATTAATGATTATTTTTTCTATTTATATTGTTTATACTAATACCTTCTATTACTCTATTATTGATTTGTGCTAAACTTGTACCTCCAAAAGAAGGTTAATTTTGAGATCTTCCTCTCATAAGTGTGATGGTGTAACTTTATTTTAATTCTCCACATTCTATTCTTCACCCAATGACACATTATTTCTAAGAGATTTCATCATCTCGCTCTCTCTCTCTCTCCATCTCTCTCTCTCTCTCTCTCTCTCTCTATATATATATATATATATATATATTTTTTTTTTTTGAAATCGATAAACACAACTATAAAACTACTAAATTAAATTCAATGCAGTAGAAAATAATATTCAACATTTCTAAAAACCATGCAGATGCAGGTAAGAATACATTTGTAAATACTAATCAGGAAATTTTGTTCGAGTTGGTTACCTCATTGTTGTTTGGAACTGAAGAAGCAGCTGAGGGTGGAATCTCACGAATGGGTTTCATTTCCTGCTTCTTCTTCTCCTTGAGAATGACCTGTCTTGGCATGACATCGATGAGGAAGTTCCCGCCGTTCCAGACGAGGGCGGTGACCTTCAACACCTGGAAGATTACGTGCATTTGATAGGAGAGGAAGATGGGGACGGTTAGAGCCATCGTCGCAACGGTGAAGACGGCTTGGAGCATGATATACATGATCGGACGGTTGCTGTCGCCGAGCATTCCGCTCAGCCGCCACCAGATGTTGTCCGCCTTCTGTGCCTTCTTGGACAGCTCCCTGTAAGAAGTCATGACTTGGGGTCTTGCAGGAGTCGCTGGCGGCGGAGGACACGTTGGCGGCGGAGGACGTTGACGATGAGAAAATAAAGCAGTTGCCAGAGAGTGTAAGCAACCAGAGGAACAAGGAATAGCCAAATCCAGAGGTAGGACTTGTTATCCTCCACATAAGGCCATGAAACTCTAGCAGTTGTGCCCGCTAGGTGCATGGCAGCAAAGGTTTATGGGTTCCACCATCTGCTAGTAAAATACACTATACCAGGTAAAAGATGTATGAGAACACTGACAATCTTGTCAAACGAACTGAAAACTAGGCTACAACGCCAAACAATCAAAGCCCAAGCTAATGAACCTTCTGCAAATGAAAAGCAAACCATAAAAACTTTTCATTCTTTGGAAACATGAGTAACATAACTAAGAAGATTGTGTTCGCATAATAGCAGAAATCCAGGAGATAATAGTGCCATTTCTTGTAGCGATAGTATATCCATCTAAGAGGAACGAAAGTAACATAAAACAAACGGTAAAGATATGGAACATCCTGTGGTCTAGCTCTTAAGATGTAACAAAATCCGCCAAATCCAAGAACACTCAACAAATACGTCACCTTTGTTGGTCTTGTCCGCCTTCTGTGCCTTCTTGGACAGCTCCCTGTAAGAAGTCATGACTTGGGGTCTTGCAGGAGTCGCTGGCGGCGGAGGACATTGGAGGTGAGAAAATAAAGCAGTTGCCAGAGAGTGTAAGCAACCAGAGGAACAAGGAATAGCCAGATCCAGAGGTAGGACTTGTTATCCTCCACATAAGGCCATGAAACTCTAGCAGTTGTGCCCGCTAGGTGCATGGCAGCAAAGGTTTATGGGTTCCACCATCTGCTAGTAAAATACACTATACCAGGTAAAAGATGTATGAGAACACTGACAATCTTGTCAAACGAACTGAAAACTAGGCTACAACGCCAAACAATCAAAGCCCAAGCTAATGAACCTTCTGCAAATGAAAAGCAAACCATAAAAACTTTTCATTCTTTGGAAACATGAGTAACATAACTAAGAAGATTGTGTTCGCATAATAGCAGAAATCCAGGAGATAATAGTGCCATTTCTTGTAGCGATAGTATATCCATCTAAGAGGAACGAAAGTAACATAAAACAAACGGTAAAGATATGGAACATCCTGTGGTCTAGCTCTTAAGATGTAACAAAATCCGCCAAATCCAAGA
>NW_018164859.1:152119-152863 GCF_001263595.1 Phalaenopsis equestris
CCCAGTGACTTCCCAAACTATCCTACTGTGTGGTTATGTTTTGGAAAAGATGTTATTCAATAGTTCAATCCTGCCAATTTTATTACTTAGGACTTACATTTGCATAATACCCGATTATACAAATAGCCCACAGAGAAATGAGGGTTTACATCGTACCGTACGATAACCTCGGAACTTAAATCGAGTTAGGACTCATGTCGTACAACCTGGTTGTGCAGGGGCCTAAAAGAGGGTGAGGATTTACGTCGTTCTAGGCGAGCTACCTCGAAGTCCTATGGGTTGTTATTATGCTAGGAAGAGATGATGCTGAAGAAGATCTTCTTGCTGCTCGGTCTGAATTCCTCGCCGCGCTGCCCACAAATTTGGTTCCAAGCTCCTGTCGTCGCGATGGCTCCAGGGCTTAAGTGTTTGAGTGGTGATTTGTGCTTCACAGTTTTGGTGTCAATGTTTGGTTTTGCATGCGGGGTAATAAAATTGCAGTTAAATAAAATGGTACTTGAAAGGTAAAATGCAGTAAATGAAAATGCTTTAGATAAACTGTAAAAGCGTACCTGGGCATCTGCTACTGTTGCTATTATTGTTGCGAGCTGATTTGTAGCAGGTTTAAATAAACTTGCAAGAAAATTAAACCAGGCGAGAAAACCCAACGTAATAATCATAAAAAAAAGAGTCGTATAAATCCCAAGCAAACGAAACATTTAGCCACATATGAAAGATCAGGACTGGGTATAAGACTTTGGTGAA
>NW_018164859.1:152909-163503 GCF_001263595.1 Phalaenopsis equestris
TTTTCCCCAAATTCGCGGCCCGCGGCGAGCAGGACGCCGAAACAAAATAAAAAATTGCTCGTGAATTCGCAGCACGGTGCAGTGCCGCAGGGATACCGTCGAACCAAACAGGCCCTAAGGGGACGGGGACCCCGCGTTCGACATCTTCAATCACAAGCAAAAGAAACATATAACCACATATGAAAGATCAGAACTGAGTATAAGACATTGGTAAAAGTTGGGGCTCAGAGCTGGGCTGTGTGCTTCCCGGTCTTGAGTAAGAGTTGCCAACTCGACAATCTACAGGAGGTAGTTATTAACCTCAATCCAAATGACTAACCATGGACTTTTATAAATTTTCATAGAAAAATTATTTGATTTTCATGCGAAAGCTGTTGTTTAAGTCTTTTTTATGCAGAGTTCTTTTTAACATGCAAAAGAGATTTTTATTTTAGTTTCGTAAATATTTTTGTAAAGTCGTGCAGTCCACAGGTTGGTCACTCTAATCGTGCTAGAACTACGGACAACCTAAGAGTGTCGGGGTAACGATCCCACCAAGGGTTGGCGAATAACATCATCGATCATTTCCTCTCTCTTATTGAAAATCCTTGAGGTTGGAGATACTATTCTAATAATTTCACTTCGTATCCCTCGTTTAAGCACGCATAAGCAATGTCGTCATCGCCCTCGCCACTTAGACTCTAAACTTATCCTAGTCCGATGATCCATATATGGCGTTAAGAAATTTCCCCAATTGCCAGGAGGATTTGAGTGTAATATCCAAACTCAAATCCCGATGCATTGGGTTTTATTGTAGGTTAAGTCATTATGAGGATTTCACTGTTGATTTAATTAAAGAAGCACGGGTCACGTCTCGGTGCATCCTGGTGTCTAGTGTTTTGATCAGTTTGTGAATTAGGGTCAAGTGTCTAGTTTCATTGTGCATTTAAGGATTATGTGAATGAACTCTCACCTAGGGTGTGCTCCTAAGACCTTGGGATGTTATGCTGAGAATTAGGTGAATGGGCTCTCACCTAGGGTGTGCTTCTGAAAACTAGGAAGTTTATGCTGAGGATTAGGTGGATGGGTTCTCACCTAGGGTGTGTACCTAAAGTCTAGGAAGCCTACACTGAAGACTAGGTGTTGAGGGCTAGGTGGATGGACTCTCACCTAGGGTGTGTACTTAAGCTTTAAGAAGTCTACACTGAAGACTAGGTGGATGGGCTCTCACCTGGGGTGTGCTCCTAAAATCTAAGAAGACTATGCTGAGGATTAGGTGAATGGACTCTCACCTAGGATATCTCCTAAAATCTAGAAGCTTACGTTTTAACTTGTGCTTAAAGTAATTTAAAGCATTTCACCCTCAAATAAGTGTTTTCCAACTAATTAAATCAGAAATTCCCAATTTTTGACTTAACCATGTAAAAATAACAAAACAAACGAAAATAAAAGATTGATCCACTTTCAAAACTAACGAATCAAAAGAGGAAATAACAAGTGAATCATCCTAAAAAAAACGTTTAAATTCTTTCAATATTGTAATTAAATAAACTCTCAAAAAGAGTAATTAAGTTTGTTCCAAGACAATGCACAAAATCGGCCCGAATCGACACATAAAGTGACTCCAAAACAACGATCGAAATCAGCCCAAATCAGCACCTATAGTAACTCCAAAACAATGCACAAAATCAGTTTAAATTGTGCACAAAATCAGTTTACAATGCACAAAATCAGTTTAAATTGGCACCTAAAGCGGCTCCAAAACAATGCGTTAAAATCAGACTTTAAATTCGCCTCAAAACATTATTTAAGCCTCTCTAAATCAGCAATAAAAGAGTAATTTTTAAAACTCCCAAACAACTCTCATGTAAGATCAAGGCATCAATTTTAAATATCCAAAAATCAGTTAGGAAATTCAGTCCAAAATAGTGTGTAAACTCTCCAAAATCAATTAACAAATTGTCTTTAAAATAGTACGTGAATCAGTTAACAAAGCTCTTAAAAATCGCAATATTTAGATCCACCAAGCAACATGTAAAACAGCCCCCAAGGGAGGCATTCGGAAGTGAAAGAGTATAGACCTGCAAAGACGCATTCAAGCCCTAGAATAACGGTCATATCGAGCCTCATTGTATTTCCTTTCGAGGGCTTGAAACATGAAATTAACAAATGAGTATTTAAGATCAACAAGTAAATGGTCATTGAGACTTCACAATATTGCATTTAGGTGCTTGAAACATAAAACCAACAGCTAAGCATTTAAAATCAGCAATAACGATGATCAAAATAGTGTTCATAATTCTCTAGAATTAGTGAGCATCTATGGCCAAAGCAGCATTTTATCCTTCCAAAAACGCAAGTTTATAAGGCTCGAAACAACATCCATGTCATTCTAAAACTTCCAATTCAACAAGTAGGTCTACAAAAAATGAAGTTTATGCGTATTGTAAAAGATAATGCATTATCTTATTACAACATAAAATATTTGAGTGTTATGCATACTCGTGTGAAAGTTCGTGACAATGGACATGTAAAAGCACATGGATTGAGTGGATGTTTATGCAAATCTTCCTAACTCGTAGAGGCATGTATTGCAGAAATAAAATGAGCGGTACAGTAACAAAATAAGAATTCGTTACCCAGTTACTGCAATCGCTAAGTTTCTGCGCTCCAAATCTTTTCAGAAGTTCTGGAGCTCTGTGTTCCTCCTACCTCCAATGCGAACAAGGGAGTCGGCCGAGTGATCCTCGAGCGAGGAAGAGGCGAGCAGGAAATTCAGCGTGGAAGATGCAGCATATGCTTTGGTCGGGTGAAGGAGGCGGGATCGAACCCGAGAAAGTCTTACAGGAAACGCTAGCCGAGCGGGAGGAAGAAGAGGCGAACAAATGCAGAGGAGAAGAGAGCCGAATGGGAGAGGCGAAGTTTCGGTGTGGAGGGGAGTTCGCAAGAGGGGAGGCGAAGCAGGTGCTTCTGCGTGAGGAAGAAGATCGTTATTCACGAAGCTGTCGAGGTAGGCGATCGAGGAAGAAGGGAACGAATCGCAGGTCTTAGCGCAGAGGCGGGATCGATGAAGGGTTTCAGTTGGGATTTCGGTGGAGGCGATCGCCTAGGCTGCGATCGAGATAGGGAGATGGGGCTGGGTTCGGTCACGAGTGGAGGGAGGCTACGATGCTTCTCTGTGAAGACGGATCGGGAGAAAGGGATAGCCACGAGCTTCGGTAGTAAAGGGAAGAAGCGCGGCCAGCCGGGGGAAGGAGCTCGAGCGTGAGAGTGAGGAGTTTTCGGTGCAGAGCGGAAGAAGAGAGGAGCCAAACAGGAGAGACCATGCCAGGAAGGAGCTAAGCGGGATTGTATAGCCGAGGTGAACGTTAAGGGAGATTAGGCGGGGAATTAATTTGTTTCCATTCACGTAGCTGGGTTCAAATGGAAAATTTTAACTCCCAATTAAGATAAAATTAAATGACGAATTTGAAATTCAAAAATTTAAAATTCAAAATGGTTTAACAAATTGTTTAACCTTTGCTCAGCCCGAGTCAAACCTGGGTTGAGTCCGGGCCCGCATCCCGCTAAAGGAGAAAAAAAAATGCATCGATTTTCGTGCAAACTGTGTGCGCGCGTAACCCCAGCAATATGGGTGTCTTTTCTAGCTAAAATCGACATTCCGGACGCGTCGGCGCGGTCCGTTTCGTCATCCGGGATCGTCCGGACGAGTTTGCCGGCGGGCGAGTCAATTTAAGCCAAAATCGTGTGGTGTAGTGCAGTGAGTGTAAAAATGGCGTTCGCGAGTAATCGAGTCACAAAGGGTCCACCTAAGGCTGTTGATCCTATAGGAACTCAATTTCGGGCCCTCTACATGTTGGTCCTTAGCCCGTAACTAAAAGTTGAGTGTTTGGAACCACTCATGCGAGTTCTTCACAAAAATGAGTCAAGAAGTGGCTTGAAGTTCTACGGGAGGTGGGCTCCATTACTAGTCTGCTAGGATGGTCAACCAGGAACTCCTAATGCTAGATTATGGGTTCTGGGAGTAGGAGACTAAGACCTCACAAAAATGAGGTCAACAACCTTCTTTATAAATCTCTCATGCTCCTCTGCTCGCTTGGCGATCTTATCAGCTTGCTTCGATAAGATCTCCTTCGTCTGCTCCGCCTGCTTCGACAATTTCACCTTCGTTTCCGCCACTCTCCTCGATTGGTCTGCGATCTTCTGCCTCATCTTTCGCAGTCCCTCTCCCTCATCGCCGGCCATCTCTCCGTCCACCATCTCCACTGGGGCTCTACTTCCAATCCTCTCCCACCTCCACGAAGAGCGCAGAGAGAAGATTCAAAACATAGACGACTAGAGCTTTTTTTTTCTTCATATATATTTTTCTGATCTATATCTTTTCAAAATTTCTGAATCACTCTTCTTACCTTAAGTTTTTTCTATCAACATTTTTGTTTCATCCATAATATTATAAATAAAAATCATAACGGGTCTTTCTACAATTCTTAAGGCATGAACCAATGACTTGGTAATAGTGATAGGATGAGTTACAGTTAGCCAGAATTTTTCATTCAAAATAATCTTCAACATTTATTTTCAGATTCCTTGACCCATTAACAATCTAACTACTGTGTAAAGATAAACATAACATCCCAAGGTGTCTTTTATCCAAGATATTTTATAAAGTTAAGTACAATGTAGCAAATTTAGTGGTTACAGATTTATTGAGCTCTTTTTAAGAGAACTTTTTCAACAAGACCAAAACTCAACTATGATTATAAATAAATTCTCTATTATTTTACCTTTATTAAAAGCTTTCTTATATTATGGTAACTCTCATAGGTTTCTCAAGTATTAAATCAGTACAATTTTTAACACATGGAGTCCAGTAAAGATATTGCATTTTCTCCATCAATTTATTTCTCAATGCCTTGTACACAATTGCATTACTAATAATAGCTTTGACTACAAGATGCTCTCCAACCTTCGTCATAACCTTATTAATTAATTTGGACATATTATATGCATCCTTCACATAGTCTAATGCTTGATTAGACTTAAAAAGATAGTGTTGTAGATCATATATTTATTTTTTATATTTGATCAATCACCCGACGTGAATGTGGTTTTTATTTGAGACCTTGTCATTTTAATATAATACTTGGAGAGGGACAAGATATTAATAGAGCTCAAGGGGCATCTACTGAGAGCCCAACAAATCATGAAGAGGAAAGCGAATGGAAATAGAAGAGAGGTGCAATTTGAACCACTGGGCATAGTCTACATGAAACTGAGACCACCCTTCTGACAGAAGACATTGGCTTGGAGTGAGAAACTTTCATCGCGATAATTTGGATCTTATGAGGTGATGACACGTATCGGGTCAGTGGTCTTCCGTTTGAGGTTACCACCATCGTTTGCACTACACCCGATCATTTATGTATCATAGCTGAGACGTTCGATTGGAAATCATACACCTTCGTCTTCACTACCATTGACGTTGATGAGGGGCTTGGATGTGATTCTGGATTCATTAGAGGTCGAATGAGTGCGTCGAGGAATAGAGGGAGCAAAAGAGGTATTGTCTAAGTGGAAAGGGCTGCCAGACTACGACGCAACGTTGGAGTCTTACGAGGTGATCCACAAGCAGTTTTCATCCTGCCACTTTGAGGTTAACGTACTTCTTTGAGAGGGGACTATTGTTACATCAGTATATGAACCGGTTCCTCTTGAACCGGTTTAGAGCCATCCAACCGACTCGCCACAACAGCAGGCAGGCAAGGCAATTCTGCGAGAAGAGGCGGGACTATAGGGAGATGCGATAGAGAAAATCAAGAAGCATGTGGGGTCCACGAGAGCCTTAATCACATATTCAAGGAGGAGAAATTTTGTGGGGGGGGGGGGGGTTGGAAGATTTTTGGGGAGAGGTTTATAAGAGGGGAGATAACCTAGGGTTGTTGTTCATGCATATTGGTTGGCTGCTTTTTCTTTTTCTTGCCAAATATTTTCTTTCTACTCCCAATATTTGGTATGTGAACATTATGCTTTCTTGCCAAATATTTTTTAATTATAGCCCACATATTCCATTAAAATCTTTTCAAAATTTCTAAATTTTTTCTTATAAATCTTAAATTAAAAGCCTCATTCAAAGCAAAGAATAGTATATGAGGAAGATCAAAGAAAAGTGAATCAGTAAATAAGAAAGAAATAAGAGATGAGAAGAAATTAAAGAGTCGTGCAATATGTTAGGGTTGTTGGTAGCATGGCAATGCTGAATACTAAGGATTGGCGCAATGGTGAATACTAAGGATTGGCGTTAATGGTAGTGATGGCGCCACAATAGTGGCATTAAGGGTAATGGTGGTGGCTCAATAGTTGCCACGGTGACAAAATCGAAAATATTAAGTTTATAACGTGAGATTATCAAATTATAATTACAGTGGCCTCATGTGTGCAGGATTTTTTATAGGATTTGGCTATCATCCTTTTGTGTGTGAGATTTGCATTCAGGGGACTCATGGCTTTAGTGTTTTTTTTTTCTTTAATGAAATAGGTTTTGGTTTAAATTATAAAGGCAACTAGGCTTGTAAACAAAAAATAAATAATATTAGTATCTTGTCAAATTGAGGTTGTACCGCATCAAAGGAGCCTTAATTCTCACTTCGCTTAACTAAGATGTATCCCTGAATTGTTCCATGTGAGGCATATGCTGCAAATCTTTTTTCTTGCACCTCAAATTGAGATAATTTATTGTGTTTTTTTTATAAAATGATTTTATACAAAGCTAGGATAGCTCCTATTAAGAAATATACAATATCAATAATTAAAAAAATAAATACATTACTAATTATGATAGGCCAATCCATGAACTGGTAATGTGACAACAGTGATCCTATGGATTAATGAGTTAGCTATGAGAGTAAGGAAGGGGAGAGGAGGCAGAATAGCTACAGAAAACTTGAAGTCGGTTGGATGATGGGCTGAGCAGCAGGCAAAGAACTGACAAATGTACTTCTTGGGAGGAATTTATGGCGTGAGCTAGGCAGGCAGCTGGCATAGGCATTAGCCAGTCGGGAAGTTGCCAACAGATTTCTGGGGCAATTTTAGGAATGTTTTAAGGCATAGTTTATTTTCACACACTCCCTATAATGAATAAATGAACAATATTCATTCCTATTTGTCTTGTTAATTTTTGAAATTTGGTCCATAATAAATTTTTTGTGAGAATATCTACACGTTGCGTAGTTATGATTATGAATGGAGTGCAAATTCTTTTTTCATCTCTCTTTTATAAAGCATATTTCAGTTTTAATATACATAGCACATTTATGCTGCATGGATTTACTCACTAATCAATTATTTTGCGCAAGTCCTTGTAACATTCCCATAGGTAGTTATCATGTTAAGATTAGAATCAGTGTTACCTTGTGTAAAAAAGTCTAGCTTGGCTTAGGCCCTCGATTAAGCTTAGTAGGAATTCTTTGATCTATCTTGTAATTGAATTATCTAGACACATAGAATAGACAATTCATTTGTATGTCTCTTTTTATGTGATCTTGTAGAAGTTTTCAATGCGGTTAGGGGAGTGAAATTTGTGTTAGTTAGGGAGATATTCAGGCTTAAATAAAATAAGATAAAATATTCATACAAAATTCATTTTCATTGAGTTGGGATTCTCCCTTTGAATGTAATTTTTGGGGGAAAAGGATAATTTTTAGAGAATGTTAGCATTGTGTTTTTTTTTTTTTAGTACTAAGGGAGTAATATTTATATCATTGTTCGTTTGAAGAGTAGCTAATAAAAACATATTTTATAACTCTGGGGCTTTTCCTTTTTACGAGTAATGTGAGTAAAACGGAACAAATAAAGATTTTGATAAAATCGTGGAGATGAATTTTCTTATGGGGGAGGTTTTGTTATGAATGTGATGAGGTCTTTAAATTTTAGAATTCTTGATAGCATATATTAATGAGATATGGAAAGGTAAAGATAATCTCCCCCAATATTACTTTGGATTATTACTTATAATCATACTAGGTTTAGTAACTTTACAAAAGTTGCCTTTTTGTTCTTTGATAAATATTAATACATCAATGTTAGTGAACAATCTCCTTGTTGAAATAGAAAGCTCCCAATAATAGAGTCAAAGTATTATCTTCCATTGTTAGTCCTGAAGGCTTGTTTTTGGGTTCTAAACTAGGTTTATATGGAATGATGGAATATTTTAAAATTATGACATGTTAGTAAGTTATCTTTTCATTTTTTGTGATTATTAACAAATAATATGAAACTCCGAAATGTTGAGATATTTGTGCTTGATATGCTCTCTAAATATCAATATGAACAACAGCAATACCTTGAGATACTTAATATGAAAAGTCTGGATTCATGTTTCTTGCTTGTTTGACTTGTGGATAAATTTCACATTGGACTGATGCGTGATTTTTATTTTTTAAGAACAAAGGGAAAAAATTTTGATGGTATAGAAAGCTGGTATGATGATTTTATATTATAATTGTGTTTTCTTTAAAATAAGATGTATATTGAGCATGTTTTGTTTGTAATTTACTACAAATTCAAGATGTTTAGTCTATCATTTTCTTAGCATTGTCAATTCTTCTTCTCTAGATCATGTCTTAAAATTCTTAACCAGTGAAAAATTTTAATTGCATTGTTTATATATTTAGTCATTTTAGAAAAGATTGTAGGAATGTTTGAGAACCAATAGGATTGAATTTAGAACCATTTTTTCTTGTGATTTTGGTTATCCTAAATATCCTACTGACTTTATCAACTTTTTAATTTAGGATAAGAAGGAATTTTGATATTATGTCTTTCTCAGCAATTTTACAAGACTTTGTTGCATACCTTAGACATTCTTATTCCATTTCTTCAAAGACATCTAAGTGTTGCCAATACTGGATAAGGGTGACAAAGAAAACTAAATTTTAGATCCATGCTACCATAGCCCAAGCAATTTAGATGATTTAGAAGTTTGTGGTCTCTTGATACATAAATCAGTCAATCAAATTAACCCTGAAAACGAAGATAAAAATGATGAAATTTTGTGCATTCCATCCTATTTCAAACATAGAGAATATCTTTATAAAAGCAAAATTAAAACAACTTGAAAGAGCCTGATCAAAGTTTACAAGACCTAACGATTTTAAGATTTGCAGGCTCTAATCTCGATATCTCACTGCATGCAAAATCTCTGAAATAATGATCAAGTTATCAAAGAAACACCTGCAAATATATAGATCAAGTAAAAGTTCACAAATTGACTCAACACATTAATATTGTAACTATTCTTCTTCATAATCTTATGAAGATGACTAGTAGATCGGCAAAAAAACTGAGCCCAGCCAAGCAGAACTGTGCTTCAAGCTTGAGCTTATTTTTATAAAAATTGAGCTTGAGCTTGAATTGAGCTTCTATGACTATTCAAGCTCAATTTGAGTTCGATTTGTATTTTGTTCATGTGATGCTAATCAAGCCATTATCAAAGAGCTTGTTTATCAAAGTAAAATGAATGTTATCGAGTTATTTGATTCTAACCAAATGAGTTTTTTCAAGTAAATTAGTGAGTAGTACTACCAATCTATTTGTTTTTAACTAGATAAGCCTTATCAAACAAATTAATGAGTTATATTATTAAGCTACTTATTTTTTAATCAAACGAGTCTTATCGAATTATAAACTAACTACTTATTGAACTTAGAGAAACAAATGAGTCTATAGATGAACGAGCTACTAAATAAACCACTAGAACGATCATACACACAAATGAAAAACTAATCAAACAAATATTTATCTTATCTTATGAATTAATAATTAATAATTTAATTTAATTAAGTTTTTAATTGAGTTTTAATTTAATTTATTCAAGAGCTTTAAATTGAGCTTAACTAAGCTTATTCTTGAGCTTTAACTCGAGCTTATTCAAAGCTTGTTCATGAATTTAAATGAAATTATTTATTGAGCTTTCTTATGAGCTTGTTTGCAGTTTTTAAATAGTATTGTTCATGAACATAAATGAATCAAACAAATAGTTGTTTACGTTTATTCATAACTACCACTTATTTATAAAAGCATTCAAACATGTTCAAATAGTTAATGAAATGAATATTAACAAGCTCTTATCGGCCCAAGCGATGAGTAGCTCATCAAACACTTCGTTTGCAGCCCTACTAGTAAGCCCATTCATAAGGCTATTAGAACTTATGTTCTCCTAATTATAACACAGCCTAAAAAATATGACTAATATAATGTTGTTGATATCTCACATTAGTAATTATGATAGATGCTCAATTGATCCTAAATAACTTTTTTAAGGACTTTCAAAAATCTGTTGGCCAACCTAAATTCAGCTGTTATGCAATTAAAAATTAATGGTGTCTCACACACACACACACACACACACACACACACACACACACACACACACACACACACACACACGTATATATATAAATAGATAGATAGATCGATATATAACCTACGTTGTGCCACGTGCCCCGGCTTGTTCGTTGGCATCCACGGTATAAGACTTCTCAAGTCGGGGGTTTGAACCCTCTCGAATTGTTAGGCGCATTAGGGGTGGCCGGAGGCTCGGATAATGGTGTATATACAC
>NW_018164859.1:163584-165283 GCF_001263595.1 Phalaenopsis equestris
TGTTTTGTCTATATATATATATATATGAATAAACTACGTCTCCCATCTCAGTGTGTAAACCACTAGCCATAAAAGAATAGTTGCATGTTAAATCCATTGTTTTTCCCCCCTTGTGCCATTCTCGGCATCTACCTAAGAAGAATATCACTTCCTACTCTTCCTTGGCTTCCTCGTGTCAGGTTGCAATAGAACCAAGTCTGATGCGTGGTCATGATCACCTGATACGTTTTACTATTTGATGCACACGTCAGCTTTTAGCATCCATATTTCGTTGTTTTAGAGTTTTGATCATTTCTTGATCAGGCCCTAATAAATTGCAAGCAAGACAGAAGAGGTGATGAGTCACATGGATCACAACCCTGTCCCTAGTACTTTATTTATTTTATTATTCTAAAATTGAAGTGTGTTTCATATAGTTATGTGATTTTTGATAAACTTTATGGCTATATTTAACCATCTATATTTTTAACAAAGGCTGATGAAGCTAGACAAGAAGTAAACTCCTGGGTTCAAAACTTAACCGGTGGCCTTATCAATGAGCTTCTTCCATCTGGATCTGTGAATAATATGACCAGACTTGTACTTGGAAATGCGCTTTATTTTAAAGGACCCTGGAATGTAAAGTTTGATGCATCTCAAACCAAAGAAGCTGATTTTTTTCGACTTGATGGAAGAACCATTCAAGCTCCTTTTATGACAACCAAAGTGAAGCAGTATATCTCTGCTTATGATGATTTTAAAGTTCTCAGAATGCCTTATAAGCAAGGTGAGGATGAGAGGCAGTTCTCTATGTATATTTTCCTGCCAGAAGCTCGGGACGGCCTCTCTAGTCTTGCAGAAAAGCTGAATTCTGAATCAGGATTCTTGAACCACCATATTCCTCATCAGAAGGTTGAAGTTGGAAAATTCAAAATTCCAAAATTCAAAATTTCTTTCGGTTTCGAGGCATCCGATCTGCTTAAAGCCTTGGGCTTGGTCTCGGCCTTCGGTGTGGATGCTGAGCTGACAGAAATGGTGGATTCATCTGTGGGACGAGACCTTTCTATCTCTTCAATTCATCACAAATCCTTTGTGGAAGTGAACGAGGAAGGAACTGAAGCAGCTGCTGCTACTGCTGCTGTGGTTATGTTAAGATCTGCTTTCATATCACGTGAACCTTTGGACTTTGTCGCTGATCATCCATTTCTTTTTGTGATCAGAGAAGACAAGACTGGAGTTGTGCTTTTCATTGGGCATCTGTTGAATCCTCAAACCGCAGTCTAAATTTAGAAGTGTTCGTACTATCAAGCAAAATAAAATAGAAAACGAGAGCCACTCTTTAAATAGGTGAGGATCACCCTTTTATTATCTTTATTTTGTGTCATGACCCCTTCTCAAAGTGTCTGTTTTTGGTTGAACTAATCTGTGATTACTTTTGAAAAGTGTAGCTTTTGGTGAGTAAAATGCTTGTCCTTGTTTCTTCATCAGCATGCTTTAAATTGTTTAGAGACGCACTTTTCTTGTTCCTATTTTATAAATGACTTTCATTCCTCTTCTAAATGATCAAGGTCCTCGAGTTAAAACTTTGTTATTGCCCGTTACAATTTAAAGACTTGAAATTACAACTTAATTTTCAAGTTTAGCTCTCATCTACACTATTAAATTGTTTTTCATATATATATATATATATATATATATATAATCAAGTTATTTTATATAT
>NW_018164859.1:171464-185466 GCF_001263595.1 Phalaenopsis equestris
TATATATATATATAATCAAGTTATTTTATAAATTTTGACTTGAGAAAAGAAATCCTAACTACCAAGGATATATATTATCATAAGGGTTTATCTTTATAAACCTCTATTGTTGCGTCCATTTTAAGAACCATAGCTCTCTTTTTTATTTCCTATAGCCAACACTTTTCACTGAAAATATTTCTATGTAAAATAAGGATACTAATTGGAGAGAAGTGCTTTTATGTTAATGTAAGATTAGTGGGTATTTTAAGATTTTATTGAGCTTAACTTCTTCATATCTGGCCATCTAGGCCTACAAGAATCATAACCATTTATCACATTTCCTTTATACTATATTTTATATAGTTGCTTGAGTGTCCATGGATAAAAGTGTTGTAAATGCTTCTCCAATTATGAAGAAGTAATGATTTAAGATCTAAACCATGCATGAATTATAACTGTGATGAATATCAAAGCGCAGAAGTAAGATTTAATCAAATCATGTAAAAATTATCATATGTTCATATGATTAACTATTTTTTCATATTTTCATATTTTATATTTGATCATGACATTCTTATAATTTGTACACGTTTTAATCATTTTCTAAATTTTGGTTTTATCGTATAACTTGCACTTAATATTTCACTTTCATTATCATTCTTAGTTTTGTCTAAAAATCGAGTAAAATTTAAAAAAAAAAAGAAAAAACTTCTTAAAAAGAAAGTTATTATTTTAAAAAGCTATAGCAGCATAATTCATTCCCCATCGTGGGCTAATGTAGACCAACTTGTGGGGTGATTTAAACCCTTTGATGGTCATTCTATTTTGATAAAAATAATCCTTACAATTCTTTTTTTATCCTTTTATATGATTTAGAGTAATAATATGAAGGAGTACATCCCTCCCTATCTTGACCTCATATGAGATAGGAAAAAAATATCTTCCATAATAAGTATATAATGATGAAAATTTGTGTCTTTGAATCCCTTTTGATGCTCTCAAACCTTCTACATAACTTATGATAGAACTTAAGACCAAATGTTATAACAATATAACACATGACTAAATAAAACATACAATGATTTCAAAATATTACATAGATAATAAAAAAAATCTTAATGCACATAAAATTTGATCGATGACATTTAATTATTTATTATACATTTTGTGACAAGCCTTTGATGCACTATGTTAACTCATAGCCCACAAGAACTCTTCTTTGAAGTGTTGAAGTCAATGAGCTCATCCATAAGGTAAGGAGCAAGTTTGCTCAAATTTCTATAATGCATATAATGTGTTTTCAAATGGTTGTCTCTATTTCACTAAACTAGAAACTTTTGCTTTTCTTTCTCATATATGTTGCCTTATTTAATATAATGATTTTAACTTAAAAAAAACTAACTTTGTTGTTCACTTATATTTACTTATTTTAATCACCTGCAAAACTGTTAGTTGCTATTTTTTATTGATATATTTTCTTGATATGATAAAATATCTTCAATGTTATATATAGGACTTCTATTTTAGTCATTTGGTAATTCTAGAAAATTTAAATTTTATCTTATTTTTATACTTGGAGGTATTTTTGTCTGTGCTAGATTTCATCATTATATATTCACCTTAGTTTTTTCTATTTAATTTTATCTCTCATATTTTTTTCAAAACCTATACAATTTTTAAATGGTGTAAATGCAAATTTTAAGAATTTGTAAGATAGAACATCAAATGTTTTAATTGTCCTTAGAGGATTGTATTCATATAATATTTCAAATAGAGATTATTTGAAATTTTTTAAAATAATTTTATTATTATAAGAAAATTCTAATAGAACTAATAGACAAGTCTTGTTTATTATGCTCTTCTCTGCCAAATAACTTAATAAATTCCAGTGACCTATTTAATAACTATAATTGACAATCTATTATGAGATTAAATTTTAGCATAATGGCCATCATTTACATAAAATTTTTAATAAAAAGTAACATCCTTATATAAAACAATTATTTTGAGCCAACAATCTAAAAAATCTTAAAATATATAATGCATTATTTGTCATATTGTAAGATAATAAATATAACATTTTAGAGATTATATCAAAAAAAAAAAAAAGTTGTCCACCGCTATTAGTGTCCTAGAAAAAAAAATACACGGATAGGTCCTCCCAAAATTTATAAGGAACAATAAGATATCATATCTTCTTAATTATTACTTTGTTGTTTTAGCATATTTACAAGTATAACATAAGGTGTGAAAATCCTATATAACTCTTTCTTTAGAGCGAGCCACTAAATTCTCCTCACAATAAGAATAATGGTTTTTTCTTTATTTATATATAACTTATTCCTTATAGAATCTAACTTAAAAAGTAGATAGTCATTAAGGGAGGTCCTAACATTACACATGTGTTGACCTCTAAATAAATATCCATAAAAAAATGCAAAGGAGCTCAAAGAATATAGTGTTTTATCCTTATATACACGAAATATCAAAAAAAAAAAATTTGGGACAGAAAGATAAGATTACTTAAGTTTATTATATACTAAAATCTAAAGCTCTAAAAAGCCCTAGAATGTACACTTATAAGTTATTTCTTAACACTTGGCTTGTACTTGAGAGAACAAAAGATTAGTTTCATATAAACTTTAACTACTCTATCTATTTTAGATAAGTTTTTTTTTGTGATAATTAATTTAAGAGTGTAATGGCTATTGTGTACAGAAAATTCTCATGTAATAAGTAATGTCTCTATTTTTTTAAGGTTTAAAGATATCATTGAACTCTATTATCTAGAGAATATATTTGCCTAATATCATTCATTTTTGTATGAAATTAGACTTCAAAATATTTTGCTAACTAACTAAGACGTCAATATCTATTTTTAAGTCATCACATGCAACCTCAAGGGATTTAATGAAATAAAAAAAGTCCCAGGATAGCAGAAAATGTCATAAGAATTTTGATATGCCCAAATGCTCCCGATGGAGTATTAGTCCACATCAACATATTTTTTTCAAAATGTCAGTAAGCGGGGCTAGTCATTGATGAAGTATTTAATAGATTGTATATAACATATGGTCAAGATATGGAAACTCTTGGCATCTATGAATGAGTTAGGAGCAATCCAATTAATAATTGATTTAACATTAGAATGATCAAGCCTTAGTTGAGAAGTTGTGAAAAGATTATAAACTCTATATACATTAATTATGAGGATGTCATCAAAAGTAAGCAATAAATAATTTTAACATAATTTTTATCATCTTCATGAATGTGTTCGGTACACCAGATAATCCAAAAGGTGCCTCAAGTTATTCATATAGTACATTTTATGTTTAAAGATTTTATTTCATTCATAAGTTTAATGCTAAATTTTAATGAAAATTTTTTCTTAGATTAAAATTTATAAAATAATTATCACACGAGCTCTTGAACTATATATCTTACTTGATCATCATCTTATTAAAAGATTTACTATTAATGCACCTTCTCCAACACTTTTCTTTCTTAAAAGTAAAAATGGCTAGCATAACATATGGAATAAGTCTTTCTTGGAGAATTCCTTTTCTAAGAAGCTCAATAGCTTATATTTTCAATTCAAATTGCTTGAAAGATATCATCCTGTAATTTATAAGATTTGGCAATTATGAATCAAAGACTAGATTTATATATAATCTATCTCCTTATTAGATAAAACTCATGAAGTAAGTCATATAGGATAACATTTTAACCTCATTTTTAGTTAAACATATTTTCTTGTTTTAAGCTAAAGTGGACTTCACTTGGGCTTGATCTTCACCAAACCTTGATATTATTATTTTGTATCCTTAATTTATTTCAAGACACAACCTCGTTTTGATGATTGCATGAAGGTTATTATCACTAATAAGGACCATGCAAATCAATTTGATGTTCAATTAGAATAAAATTTCTGTGAAATTATTTAATTTAAATTTTCATCCACAATGATTGTTATAAAAAATCCTAAAATTATCATTTTCTTCCACAATTCAATCCAATTATCCAAATTGCACTATGTAAGCTGCATGATCTTCATATGCATACATGAAAACTATGTAAACTAGCTTGGTGGTTATTGGACAATGTTTTACATAAAATTGTGCACAGAGTTCCATGCATGAAAATGTTTATATGTATATTTTTTTCAATGAGTCATTATTTTTTAAAACAGACTTCACTATTGCATCTGTATCATTGAAGTTATTCAAATGAGTCCCTCTACAGTCAATTCCAACCTCATTTTGGAACCTTTTAAGCAAAATTTAATTTTCAAAGAGAAAATAATAATTTAAATAATAAAGTGGTAACTTGATCATAACTCATTCAAAATGACTTCAAATCAATTCTTGAATTTAATAGAAGTTATTCTAAATTCAAAAATGTACAATTTGGATCAATAAAATTAAATAATTTTTTTTTCAAGAATGATCATTTTCTCTCTCTTACAATGGGGCTTCCTTTCACAATTCATATCTTATTATCGAGCTTGATTTAGCTAAAACTAATTGGAGCATTAAATTTATTGAATTTTTTCTCTCAAATGGGTCAAGGTTTAATTTTTTTTGACCAAAACCACGCATAATAATCACCTTTAAACTTCAAAATGGCCATATCTTGGGCAAGAGAACTTTGTATTTAAAATGGTTTGGACTTTTGAAATCCTTCTTTTGTTCTCTTCATGATTGGTTTTGTCAATTTATATTAAAGTCACTTGCTTTGGCCTAAATTACCAAAATGCTACTCAATCTTTACAGTTCAATTGTTCTCTAAACTAACGACCATCTGATACACCAAAATAATATATTGTTTTAAGTACATATTTTATGCTTATTTTTTGTGATATTGCACTTTAAAAAGGGTATTTTTATGTTTTTGTTGTAGGTATATCTTTTTTAGGTAGTTAGAGCAAAAATGACAAAAAGGATGAAATTTGGAGCCTAAACAACCAATTTTAGGATTCTGACACATGATGCGCCAAAATCCAGAGAGCTAGCGCATGATGCGCCAGAGAAGCATTTTGCAAATTAAAGCAGTTTGAGATGAATTTTACGTGAATTTCAAAAGGACACTTGTTCTACACACCTCTTGGAGTGATTCAATGCATCTAGATACTTTTGAAGGTTCTATTATGAAGGAATATGTCTCTTGGATCAATGGACATGTATTTTGAATTCAAAAGAGGTAACTTTTGGAGGGAACTTTTGGAGGGAATTTTGAATTCTTTTCAAGAGGAGGCAACCCAAAACAAAAGTAGAATACTTCAAGGAGTTAAGAGAGATGAGAAAGGGAGGAGAGAAAGTTGGTGAGAGAGAGAGAGAGAGAGAAGAGGATATTTTCTTCTAGCATTGTAAGAGGAGAGAGAAGGTAAGAGATTTCTTCTTCATTACATTATAAGAGAGAATTGGGAGTGATTGTAAAGAGAGAAAGGCTTGGAGAGAGCTTCTAGGGATTTGCTTGGAAAGGATTGTCAGATAAGTTGTATTTTTATTTCTTTTGTTTTGTAAACTTATTTTTATATATGAAATCCGTGTTTTATCATATACTTCTCATGAATTATGAGTAGTCTTCTTTATCTTTCTCCCTACTATGAGATATGATTTTGTGAAGAATTGATGTTGTTTTCTACAGTTTTAAATGTTAATAATTTGTGATGATTTGAACTCCGATCTTCATTTACTTTTTGATTTGTCCAATTGAAATGTTAAAACTTGTTCAGAAACATATGTTCTGTAAAGGGATATGATTTCTACAACATAGGGGGAATCACATTTGATTTCATGGGAGAGTATGTCATCCGTGGGATTGGGTGCAAATAAATAGAGAAATATAGATTATTGGATGCAAAATTAAAGATTTTAAGGTGACAGGTTAAAATCCCCAATTTGGTTTAGTTGATTGGAAACTAATGCGATATTGTTAGCCCATAGGGGAGGGAGTAGTGAGAACTCTGGAGTGGCAGTCTCTGGAGGGGCAGCCGATATCCTCCCAGCCTAACCATGAAATTAGGGACCAAACTCCGAATTAGTCAATATTATTTATAACACTCGAAAGAGGGTAAAGAATATGATTTCTCATATTTGGCACAAAACAGTTTTTATATACTTTCAAATTATTTTAATTTCTTCACTATCCATAAACTCATTGTGAAGGGAAATGATGCTTTCTTAAATTTGAACTTTTCGTTAAAACAAGAAGAAGAAAAGAATGAGCATTCACCTTAGATAACTTTCATAATTTTATTTTTGAAACTTTATTTTAGTTTAATTTCTGTAATCTTACATCTACATTTTATATAGCATTCACCTTAGTAGTTAATATTCAAGTTTCACACTTTACTTTTGTTTTTGTATTTTTTTTTTAAAAATAAAAATAATCTCAAACGCTTACTTAAATGATTTTCCAACTTTCCTGTGGGATCGATATCTAAGACTCCATTAGAGCCCTTTATTACTTGAGCGATACATATAATTGCGTTGATTTAAATGAGGATTTGGCGGTTTTAAAAGAGTTTTAAAAGATAAACTATTTTCATAAAAGGTATTTTTGTTGGGATTATATTACATATTAATTATATATCTGTCGTGTGTAATTTTATAATATTGAAAAATATTTGCAAAATTTACACACTAAATTACCCGCTATCAAGTTTTTGGCGCCGTTGTCGGGAAGTAACGAAAAGTATTAGTAAGTATTTTATTTGTATTTTAATTTTTTTTTAAGAGTGTTTGTAGTTTAGTTTGAACATTTTCTTATTTAAGTGTGTTTACTTATTTTTAATTACTTGCTTTATTTTTTTTATGCATAGTGTAAGATCTAAAAATTTAGTACCTTACGATTCTGAATTAGAGAGAACTGTTAGAAAAAATAAAAAATAATAAAAAAAGAAAGATCATTTTATCAAAATGGATTGAAATTTAAACAATGCTAGAAATGAAAATGATCATCATCAGAGACCTTTATTAGATTATGTTAATCCTGAAGCAGATGAAATTCATTTGAGTATACAAAACTCTATAAAAAACTCTGCTGTAGCTGCCAATTCATTTGAGTTTAAACCTGTTATTATCCAAATCGTACAAAACAATTAGTTTGGGGGAATACCAACGAAAAATCCTAATTTACACCATGCTAGTTTTCTAAAATTATGTGCTACATTTAGATATGATGGAGTGTCGAATGATGTTATCAGGCTTAAACTTTTTCCTTTTTCACTAAAAGATAAAGCTAAGATGTGGTTAAACTCATTAACACCTGGATCTATTACAACATGGGGAGATTTATCACAAAAATTTTTATCTAAATATTTCCCACCTTAAAAAATTGCTAAACTTGAAATAATATCACATCTTTTTGTCAGTTTGAAGGGGAATCAATTTATGAAGCCTGGGAAAGATTTAAAGATCTCCTTAAAAAGTGTCTACACCATGCGTTGCCAAATTGGTTAATAATTCAAGCTTTTTATAATGGGATGGTTAGATCTCTTAGATTGATAATTGATGCTGCTAGTGGTGGATTATTAATGTTAAAACCATTTGATGAAACATATTCATTAATTGAGGAGATGACTACAAATAATTTTCAATGGCCCTCTGAAAGGGTAAATCCAAAAAGAGTAGCTAGTATTCATGATTATGATGCAATATCTATGTTAACTGCCCAAATAGATGCTATATCAAAGAAGATAGATCAACATGAAATGAATTATTTTCAAACAACACCCGTGCTTGAGGGAAACTCATTGGGACAAATGATAGAATCTCAATATTCTTATGAGACTTTAAATGTAATAAACAATCGCTCTAATAAACCTTATGCCAATTTTTATAATCCTGGATGTAAGAATGATCCAAAATTTAGTTGGAGTAACAATAACTCTAATACTGCAAATTTTCAATGGGGAATGGGGCAAATTTTCAATGGGGAAACAATACTGCTAACCCATTAGGAAACTCCAACAATCAAGAGAATCAAGCTTATAAACCTTATTACCCCCCAGGATTTAATAATTTGCAGAGTAAGGGTAAAAAGCTATGAATGGAAGAATTGATATTGCGAATGAGTAGTCAATTACAAAGTCAAGAAGCTGCAATCAGAAACATAAAAAATCAATTGGGATGTATTGATACCGCACTTAACAATAGACATTCAGGAACATTGCCTAGTAATATTTATGTAAATCTTAAAGATCAGAACAAAGAGAAAATTAAAGCTATTCAATTGAGAAGTAGAATAGAATTAGTAAATAAAGTTCAACAAGAAGTTGAAATTAACAACGAGAAGTTGAAATAAAAAAAAGATGAGGTGGAAAAAGAAAAATCTGGTGAAGATTTTCATTCTGAAGTATAAAGTCCTATTAAACCAATGAAAATCACTAAAGAAAAAATCACAAAAAAACGCCCACCTCCTCTATTTCCTCAAAGATTGAAGCAGAAACATAGACATAATCAATTTTCAAATTTTTAGAAGTTTTGAGGAAATTAACGATAAACATTCCTTTTGTTAAAGCTTTGGAACAAATGTCAAGCTATGTAAAGTTCATGAAGGATATACTTGATAAGAAAAGAAAGTTTGTAGATAATGAGATTGTTGCACTTAGCAAATAGTGTAGCACTATAATTCAGAAAAAGCTTCCTGAGAAACTTAAAGATCTTGGAAGTTTTAGAATTTCATGTGTTATTAGAAACGATTTTATGGAAAAATTTTATGTGATTTTGGAGCCAGTATTAATCTTATGCCATTATCAATACTTAGAAGGTTGGGCTTAGGAGATATTTCACCTACAACTGTAACTCTTCAGTTAACTGATCATTCAATTACCTATCCTAAAGGAGTTATAGAAGATGTTTTGGTAAAGGTTGATAAATTTATCTTTCCTGTGGACTTTATGGTATTAGATATGGAGGAAGATAAAGAAATTCCTATCATTTTTGGAAGAACATTCCTAGCCACTGGAAAAAATTTGATAGATTTGCAGAAAGGAGAACTAACTATGAGAGTTAGTGATCAAGAGGTTACATTTAATATTGCAAAATCAATGACATACCCTACAAAAGAGTAAGAGATTGAATGCTATAGAATGGATAATAACAAATATTTAAGCCATGAATATTTCAAGAAAACTTTTTAAAGAAAATTTGAAAAGGAATATATGGGATATCAAGATGAGAATAAAATTCAAGAATATATGAAAGTGAGTAAAGAGGATTTGCATTATGTTTAGAAAAAAATTGAAATGTTAGATCCTATAGAATGTAACAACAGTTTGATTCCATCTATTGAGAAACCTCCTGAACTAGAACTGAAAACACTTCCTACACATTTGAAGTATGCATTCTTAGGAGATTTATCCCCATTACATGTTATAGTATCCTCAGAATTAACTGATATGCAAGAACAACAGTTGTTAGAAACTTCAAAAAGATATAAGAAAGCTTTTGGATATGCATGGGCTGATATTAAAGAAATAAACCCTTCAATTTGTATGCATAGAATCTTATTAGAAGATCAACATAAAATAAGAGTTGATCCTCAAAGGAGATTAAATCCTATGATGAAAGAAGTTGTGATGATGAAAGAAGTTGTGAATAGAAGTTGTGAAGAAAGAGATTTCAAAATGGTTAGATGCTAGAATAATATATCCTATTTTAGGCAGTGCTTGGGTAAGTTCAATTCAGTGTTCCAAAGAAAAAAGGGGTGACTGTAGTGACAAATGAGCATAACAAATTAATATCTACAAGACAAGTCACTGATTGGAGAATTTGCATAAATTATAAAAAATTAAATTCTGCCACAAGAAAAGATCATTTTCCCTTACCCTTTTTGGACCAGATGTTGATTGATTGGCTGAGCATAAATATTTTTATTTTCTAGATGTATATACCAGTGATCACCAAATACCTATTTCTACAAAGGATCAAGAGAAAATAACATTTACTATTCCTTATGAAACTTTTGCTTTTCGGCGAATGCCCTTTAGATTATGTAATGCACCTACAACATTTCAAAGATGTATGTGTCAATTTTTAGTGATTTGATTGTAAAAGGGATTGATGTCCTTATGAATGATTTTTCAGTATTTGGAACTTCATTTGAAATATGTCTAAATAATTTAGAGAAAGTTCTGGAACGTTGTGAAAAGATTAATCTCATACTGAACTGGAAAAAATGTCAATTTATAGTTGTAGGAGGAATTGTGCTTGGGCATAAAATTTCAAAAAATGGCATGGAAGTTGATCCTGCAAAAATACAGATAATATAAAACCTACCTCCACCTACTATAGTAAGAGGATGTAAGAGCTTTCTAGGACATGCTGGCGTTTATAGGAGATATATTAAAGACTTTTCAAAAATTACTAAACCTTTATGCCAACTTTTGAAAAAAGATACAAAATTTGACTTTAATCAAGATTGCCTTAAAGCCTTTGAAACTTTAAAAGAAAAATTGATCACTGCTTCTTCACCTGATTGGGAGAATCTTTTTGAATTAATGTGTGATGCTAGTGATTATGCAATTGAAGCTGTTTTAGGGCAGAGATATGATAAGATTTTTAAAGTTATATACTATGATGGTAAGACTCTTAATGATGCTCAGATTAATTACACCACCACTGAAAGAGAGTTATTAGCCATTATGTATGATTTTGATAAGTTTACATCATATCTGATTGGAGCTAAATGTGTTGTGCATACTGACCATTCGACATTAAATATTTGATGCAAAAAAAGGATGTTAAAATAAGATTAATTAGATGGGTACTTCTGATGCAAGAGTTTAATTTTGTATTAGTCGATAGGAAAGGGACTGATAATCAAATTGTTGATCATCTGTCTAGGCTAGAACAAGAAGAAATACTTGGTTTGGAAAAAAGAAATTAATGAAACTTTTCCTGATGAACAACTTTATGTTGTAAAAGGATGAGAAATACTGTGGTATGCTGATATTGTAAATTATATTGTTAGTGGTATTTTATCTTATTGACTGACAAAACAATAGGAAAAAAAATTTATTTATGATGCAAAATAATATTTTTGGGATAAACCTTATTTGTATAAACAATGTAAAGATTTAGTAATGAGACGATGTGTGCCTTATAAAAAAATTTAGGAAATTATTCAAAAATCTCATGATATATGGGACCATTTATACCTTCATTCGAAAATATTTAAATATTGATTGTAGTGGTTTATGTTTCTAAATGGATTGAAGTGATCACTTTACCTTGATGTGATGCTCAGAGTATTTCAATATTTTTACAAGGTATGGAATGTCGAGAGTAATCATTACCGATGGAGGGTCTCATTTTGGAAATATAATATAATGCATAAAGTTGCAACTGCTTATCATCTATAGACTAGTGGTTTAGTAGAAGTATCTAATTGTGAAATTAAGAGAATTTTGGAAAAGAGTGTTAATCCTAATATAACGGATTTGTCTATTATATTAGATACTGCATTATGGGCATACAGGACAACCTATAAGACACCTATAGGAATGTCCCCATATAGATTAATTTTTGGGAAGACTTGTCACTTACCAGTTGAATTGGAGCATAAAGTTTATTGAGCAATCAAAGAATTCAATCTCAACTTGAAAGAAACTGTTGAGAAAATGTTATTGCAATTGAATGAGCTTGAGGAAATTAGGAATGAATCTTACGATAATGCAAGAATTTAGAAGGAAAAGATGAAAGAATGACAAGATCAGAAGATAATAAAAAAAGAATTTGAATATAGACAGGAAGTTTTATTATATAATACAAGATTAAAATTATTTTCGAGAAAATTGAAGTCTGGGTGGAAAGGTCCATTCAGAGTTATAAAAGTCTATCCCTATGGAGCAGTTATATTGAAGACCCTAAGACTGGAAGAATATTTAAAGTGAATGGACACAGTTTGAAACCATCTTTTAATGGTCAAAAACCAGCTTTTAAAGTGACTATAATGTTGGGTCACCCATAATAAGACTGAAAATGTCGGGTTGACGACATTAAACCAAGCGCTTTATGGGAGGCAACCCATATTTATCGTTGTTCAGTTTACTTTTTTAAGTTTTTTTTGTTTGAATATTGTACGTATATTTATGTTTAAGCCTTTATGAAGTTCGTATATTTGAGAAAAATATTTATAAACATCTTTATTTTCCTAATTTTATAAAAAAATTGAGAATTTATTGGATCAAAATTGAAACGGTGAAGTTTTCAGAACTGGCGCATGATGTACCGCAGTACCAAAAATATTTAAAACATGTCAAATGATAGTTTTTGGCTGTTTCTTCTCCATATAACTCCTAAAAACTGACTCCAACTCATATTTTAGGAGGGAAAACAAGAGAAGAGTCACCACTTTTCAAATTCTATGGCTTCCCACTCTAAAAACTCTGCTAGATTTGGAAATTTCAACCGAAGAAAGTTCGTCAGTTTTGATGCTCAGAAGTTACATTAAAAGTTACATGATCGAGTTCTAGTGAAGAAGAGGTTAATTAAAGAAAGGGGATTTGAGAATCGAGGATTCAACACACTGAATACTCGAGTGGAAGAGACTATTGCGCAGAGGCGTTGGAAAGAACTTTGCGACACAACTATAGCTGTTGTTATTCCTGTAGTAAAAGAATTTTATGTAAATCTTCATGGCATCAACCAAGGAGTGATTTATGTGTGAGGTAAGTTTGTGCAGTTCACTCCTTTAAGAATAAACAAGACTTTTATGATTGTGAAAGTGCATATTTGTCATTATGAAAATTTTACCCCTATGAGAGATAATATGTGTGCTAATTGGGAGACCAGAGATAGTGGAAATGTAAGTTTTTCTTCATCATTTTTAAATCCAGTATCAAAAGCCTGGCACTTCTTCATTTCATCAAAATTATTGCCTACCATGAAATTAGTAAGGTAACTAAGGAGAGTGTTATTCTGAATTATTACATTCAAACCTAAAAACCTATTGATGTTGGAACTATTATTGTGAAATCGATTTTGGGTTTGATTGTCAATGGATCTACAACTTGACTTGGACATCCATCCACTATTTTCCTACTATGCAGTCAATTGCATGTACCTTATGAAAGCTGGGAAAAAGTACTTCTTCCTTGGAAGCCGATGGTTCCAGAAGTCATTTGTAACTATATTGGAATGGGAGAAGAAAATGATATGAATGTGTTGATGGATCAAGAATCTCAGAATTCATCACCTGTTCAGCCCTACTACAACTCGAGTGCAGTTTTGAAGAAGATAAAATAGATTGAAAAAGTGGTGCAGAATCTCATGCATGTGATTGGAAATATTACTTAAATGTTAGATCATTTGGATTAGAGACCAAAGGAACATTTTGAGCATATTAGGCGTATTGAAGATGGTTTAGTACGTATGTTCAAGAAACATTCTTGGATTGAGGAGGAAAATTCAACTGATGAATTTCCATTTTGACCCCTTCTACAACTTGTATGTGCACCACCAATCTATGCAATCTATGGGAGATATCCAGGATATCCAGGAGGACGATAGTGATGAAGATGTTTGAACTTAATTTATGCACAGAACTTCTGTTTAGTACTATTTGTTTTAGTTATTTTGTCGTGTTAGCTTGCATTTCGTTTTTAGTGTTGACACTATCTATGTTTATGTTTTAAATTTTGATGTTTAGATTTTAGTGTTAGGTTGTTGGCTTGCTTTAGAACACTGAATTTGATGTTTGTGAAAAATGTTAGTTTGTAATAACGTTTATTTTATATATAAATGTGAGTTGTGTTTTTTTGTGAAATTTTGGTGTTAATGTGATGTTTAATTATGTTTAGAAAAGTTTATTTAAGTTAATGTTGACCTCACTTTTGGTTGAGGTCTAGAAATTTCTTTAGTAGCCTAGGTCTAGCCGTAGGAATTTCCTACTGACTAGTCTTAGAAAACTAGAAAAGGTACCCTCACCATTAGAAACTCAAAACTCTTCTTTTTACTCAACTTGAAGTTCCACATATTGGTCCTAACCTCTAGCACTTAGTAGGTAAGATCAT
>NW_018164859.1:187062-188852 GCF_001263595.1 Phalaenopsis equestris
TTTTCCCTAAATTCGAGCTCGGTTTCACGTATTGTGAAGAAAACTTACAAATCATGCTTGATTAACTGTATGGATGTGTAGAGCTAGGTCAGATCTACGATTTATAAAAAAATTCATGTAAATTGGTTGAAAATTGAGTGAGATATTAACGTTTAAAGGTGGACGGTTCTCGGGTCTCAGGTGGAACCAGGCAGGGACGAAGGCTGTGAACCGTCCGATCGCGCGTGTATCGATCGCGCGGTCCTGATCGCGAGCGGGCGGTGCTGATCGCGTCGGACAGAGATCCCATATATGCACAGCGCGCTGAGTTAGTGCTGACAAGGATGGCAGCGGTAAACCAGAGTGCGACACGTGGCATTTTTGAGCCGCCTATGATCCAGTCAGCGCATGGGTTTAAGTAGAAAATTATGAAATTTAAAAAATTCAGAAAATACCCCTAAATTCAAAAATTCATAACTTTTTATAAAAAACTCATAAAAATAAAATAAAAATACCCTCTTTCTCAATGAACAGAGGAGAATCATGTGGAATAAATTTCATTCTTATTTGATGCATATTTAATTTTATAAAAATCAATTAGTGTTAGAGATTTTTGAACTCTCCAATCCTATTGACTCATCACCTTGACCCCAATTTTTTATATGTTGTAGCCTCTGTTTAAATTAACAATTTGAGTGTTTTTTTCAAAAACAGAAGAGGTCTTTAGACAGAGATCTTAATTTTCTAAGTTTTAATCTATTTTCCATTCAAATAATTATGGAAATTTATATGATGCTTAAAAAATTCTATAGAAATTCATGTAACCTTCTTATGGCTAGAGTAGTCATACGAAATAATTTCATGATTTTTAAGAATCAAAATGTTACTATTTTTAGCAAACCTTAATTTACTTAAAACATTTAATTTGAAGCACACATGGATTAAAATCACTTGATTTTTGTTCTCCACTGTGACCCATGAGTCAGAAAATTTACCATAAAAATTTCAAGCCATTTGAAGATTATTTAATATTTTTAAATGATTTTTAAAAGTGACCATTAAATTTAAAACTTAAATGATTTTTAAAAATCAAAATATAACTTCAAAAATTATGAAACTTAATTTTTTGAGTTCTCTGATATCAGAGGGATTTAATAAAAATAAAAATATATTTAAAATAAAAACTTGATTTTTAGCTTATTTTTAATTGTTTTTAATAATTAAAAAATAATAAAAAAGTCATAAAATATTAAACACATGGAAATGTTCCAAATTATTTCCTAAATACTTAGGAATCATTGAAATATTTTTCCAAGGTCTAAAAATAAAGATATCTATTTTTAAACCTTAAAATGATTTTTAAGGCTTAAAAATAGAATTTTCACCAAAATAATTTTAAAAAATTAAATAAAAATTAGGAAAATATAAAATAAATTTCTCTGGGTTCTCTGACCTCAGGGAAATTTTTCAAAAATATAAAACAAATTTTTCAACATATAAAATATTTTATTGTTATTAAAGTCCCCAAAATTTCAATTAATTTTAATAAATCACAAAAAATTCAAAAAATTATAAAATATTGAATAAATTACTTTCTAGTCTAAGGCTAACTCACATAAAAATTTCAAGTGATTAGGAGTTGTCTTGATCATCTTTTGAAATTTTCTTTGAAGATGCATATTTTTGCATGAAAATAATTATATGAATTAAATTAAATTGTGAAAATTCACATTTGTTCCTCTGATGTCTTAATTAACTTATCAGTAGGGTTATTTCCAAATTAATTTCAAAGTCATTTGACTTAAATTTGA
>NW_018164859.1:190092-195926 GCF_001263595.1 Phalaenopsis equestris
CTAACTCTATGTTGTGTATTGGGGGTCCTTAAATTTTAAGGATAATATTATTAAGTAAAACATATTAAGTTTAATAAATCCCTAAGGTATTCACCAGGTTAAGAGTAGGGAGAAGGTCCATGCAACCTTCTTAGTGTCTGGTAAAAGGCATTAGGTTCATTTAAACTTTATTATGTTACTTAATAATTCATCCTGAATATCCTGATGCTCAGTGAATATTGATGTCTTGATTATCCCTAAGAATAGGGTGAATGTCATTTGTCTTTTAATTTGAAGATTATGTTGGTGAAGACCCTAAAGGGGGCAAATTAGTGTATTTAAGGACACTTAACCAAATTTTTAGTTCTAATTGGACTTGTGGTGTTTAAAAGAAGTTTGATTATGTTGATTTTTCTAATTCTCTTTTAACAAGTGGATTTCAACTTAAGTTCACCACTAAGTCCTTAAGACCTAAGTGAATGTATGAAGTGTGTGAATTGATTTTGAAAAGATTTAAAACTTTAAGTGATCATTATCAAGATCATTTAAACATCATTTTGATTATCAAACAAGGGGGTGAAATCATTGATTTCCAAAGTTATACCCCTAAATTCAAAAATCATTTTATGCTAATGAAGTTTCCAAAATTTTGATAATTATGGGAATTATTCTCTTATCTTGTAATTTGGCAAAGTGAAGTGGGTTTCTACCAATTAAGCCCATTTTTTATTGCAAATCATCAAATAAGTTAATTAATATCAGAAATTACCCATTTCCCATTTTGATTAAGCCTAAATGTTCATTCCTGAAGTACATCTCTACATTTCTTAGATGTCCCTCATTGAAATACGACATCAAGTTCCAAATTATTTCCTAACTTAATTGACTTATCACTTGAAGTTCCAAATAATTTCAAAATTGAGTTGATCCAATAATTAATTTAAAAAATGAAGTTTAAATTAATCCTGTTGCAATGGTTCAATTTGCTTGATCATATCAAACTTTTAGATCGTCTAGGTTTAAAAATAGGTTGATACGCCCTAATCCCATTTTCTATTAAAAAAAATTTCTCGTTGATTAACCTGGGAACTATCGAAGATTTCTTAATATCACTTGATTTTAAGCCTAAATGGCGAAGAATATACCCCATTTTGATTAAGCCATCCGTTGGCATACTTTACCCATTTCTGTCTTGGGAAAGTACGGTCAACTCTTTTGAACTTCAGGATCATCTGTTCAACCATCTTTGGACAGAGTGATTCAGAAGGACATTAAGGACATTCTGATCTTTATATGGGGTCGGACCCCCAATAGGTGTGTCAGTGGACTAGTTCCACCCGGGCATTATGTAAAGTAGGTCCCGCGCTGGGTCCTAAACTTTGCATTTTCTTTCTTCCCTTTGGGTTGAATTTCCCTTTTCTATAGGTCCCGCGCTGGGTCCTAAAACTCCTAAATTTTGCATTTCCTTCCCCCTCAGGGTTTAATTTGCTTTTCTGTAGGTCCCGCACTGGGTCCCAAACTCAAAAAAAAAAACTTCGCATTTTCTTCATATCTTTCAGGTCTTGTTTGATTTTCTGCAAATCAAGCCAAGCTGTTACATCTCTTTGCACTTATTGCAACTCTTTGACATTTTAAATCACAAATCAACAAAACAGAATTGTTAGGATGCCCGGTTTATAAGGCAAATGCATCAGTTTAAATACTTTTGTCAAAACTATAAAACATGGGACATCGCTAACTTTTAGAAATTCTTCAAATGCAAGGGACAATGTCTTCGCCAAGGTTGATCTTTTCTTTTGCCTCTGGAATGGAGTTCGTTGTCAATAGGGATGATATTAAGTTTGGACAAGGGTTTGATGATATTGGAGTCAAGTTTGGGAAGGTTGCCTTCACAGTAATGAAGCTTGAAACAGACAAGTCAGTCGAGCCTATCGTTGAGTTCAACTTGAAATCTGCTGAGAAATTCTCCCCTTCAAAGGTTTTGATTGAAAATAACCCTACTAGTGCTGAAAAGTTTGTCGTTGGCAACGTTAGGACTACTACCAGAGCTGTTTCTGTCCCTGCTACTGAAGACACCATCACCACGCTAACTATTTTTCCGAGTAAGGGAAAAGATATTCTACATGAGAAAGAGTCAATCGACGCTTATGCCCCACAGTTTTCTGGATTTGAGATTAGGTCCAATTCAAGACCTCTGCAACTGATAAAGGCACAATAAAGGAAGTGCAGCAAGGGAATTTTGAAAGACAAACAACCTCGACAATTCCAACAACAACAGACACAACAATATGGCCAGTCTAACCATCAACCAACTTAGGGAGGATCACACCGGACAGAAAATAAGAGAATATCTTTGGCATAATGACAGAAAGTGGTATATTCTTTCAAATATGAAGTTGTATCCAAGATGTTCAGAAGTCTGATGAAGAAGCCCGAGTTCTGATTACCATATCCATAGAAACCCGAAAAGGTCGGCAAGAAAGATCAACCAAATTCTTTTCCATATCACAGATTGCTTGGACAAACTATAGAAGAATGTTTTATTATCAAGGATTGGCTCGAGAAAAATCTCAAAGAAGGGAATATAATGATCCCAAAAGAATATTTAAAAGAACCTAAAAAGGTTCCATAAATATGATTTTGGCCGAGCCAATATCTCCGATTGACCCATATACTGGAAAAGATGGATGGAGTACGACTTGGAATAAGCTTAAAAAATACTGAATCAGATCCAGTCTGCATCAAAACAAACTCTTATTCAAAGTCTTCAACTTGCTAAACCCGAGATGAAGATCTTGCCAAAAGATCCATCATCTTCAAAGATAAAGAAGAAGAAGAAGAATACCACCACGAAGACCGATAGCATGGGGATTAGGATAGGGGTTGTCTCTACTAGATTAGTTATCTTAGATTCAGGGAAAAAAATCTTTGAACCCCTGACCTTGTATGGTTATCTTTTTGTCCCTCCGGGGTCTTATGAATATAATGATTATAATTTTGGCTACATTTTAACTATTTGTGGTGATAATGTAACTGATTTTAACCAATCTAGCCTCAATTTTGATTCCAAAAATGATCCTCAAATTGTAATCGAGTCTGATGAACTCATTGACAAGACTAAAGAAGACATCAACAGTATCGCTTACGACAACACCGAGAGTGAAGAACCAATCCTCGAGCGCCACGACGCACCACTCGCCATAAACTTAGATCTTTCCGACAAAGAAGAAACACTGGAATATTCGATAATGATATCTCGAGAAGAGGAAATTATAGAAGTGAACTTAAGGAGCGGAATAGTGTTACCCCCGAGAACAGCTCTGACAGATAAATGAAAGCAAATAGTAACTCGAGAAGAGCTACCTCCACCTCTGCCAGTGGAAGAAACATATAACCAAGAGAAAATTGGAGGATCATACAAAGTAGATTACAATGTGCTAGCTCATCTTAGGAAGTTACTGACCAAATTAAGCATCTACGATGCTCTAATCCTATCAAAGGAGATGAGAGAGTCTCTGATTACAGCTTTGCTTGACCTAGAGATTTGCTTAGCCCAGTTGGCCATCACATCCTCGGATGAAGTTTGCTCGTTGAAAGAACAGTTTGAGGTAATTGTCACAGATGAGGATTTGCTACTTGGTACCGCCGACCACAATCGTCCACTCTATATCTCTGTTAACATCGTTAGATTTGTGTTGTCCAGAGTTTTCATAAATCCTGGAGCATCACTCAACTTGATGAGCCTACAGACATTGGCCTACTTGGACATTGAAGCTCGGGAGCTTATGACCGATGAAATGATGCTAAGAGGATTTAACCAAAAGGGAAATTACACTACTTATGAAAATTGGAGAACTAGTAATAACTGCTAAATTCCATATCATCGATGTCAAGACCTCTTTTAATGCTCTACTGGGTCAACCATGGATTCACGAACACAATATGGTTTTGTCGTCTCTACATCAATGCATTAAGTATTACAAGGAAGGACAAGAACATTACATTAAGAGAGATTTACAGCCATTTTCAGTTTATGAAGTTGGCATTCATGAAGATGCCGCCTACTATGCGCCTCTAAAGAAAATTATCTTCTCTTGTGAAATTATGACAAATAAAGATGAAAATTCAGAAAAATCATAAAGAGGAAGCTATTCAACTCTGCTTCAGCGATCTTCCACCACCCTTTTATAACAAATTGGTGGGGGTTCTTTTAGTTCACACACCCGAGGTCAAGGCTGGGGATGTGGACGAGCAAGAACCAATTTAATTATTGAGAAAACAAGGTCAACCATCTACATTGGTGTCGACACTATTTTTGGTTGAAGGAGTTGCTCGTAAGAAGTTGTCGGTCACCGGAATCGAAATCCCATCATCTTCTTCAGAAGGATATTCTAATTTACATATATATTTAGTTTTAGAAAAACATGAAATCAAACTGACCCCATATTTTTCATAGTTAAAATGAAAGAGCGTTGTACCTCAAATCCTGTATCTATCCTGCAGGATAAACATAAGGCTTGAGGATGAGGCTCGATCAAATAAACTAGGAATATATGACATCCATTTATTCTATGAAACCTTTGTATTTGCCGACAAGATTTCCTATTTAATATAAAAAAATTAAATAGGGTTTATATTAAGATGGGTTTGGACATGCTTCCTATAAGGGCAAGCCCCTATAGTTAATTACATCTTAAATAACCAAAGTCACCTAAGAAGACTCTCGATAAAAATGAGGAAATATTATCTTCAAGGAGTTTAAAAGGGTATGACTTTTCAATGAGATCGAACGTAGATGTGTGAAAGGGGATTGGTTCAAATTTAGAACATTTTGTTGTAGAGCCCAAAGAAGGGAGAACTAGGAAGATATTGCCCGTACCACAGGTTCGTTGGACACACCATAGAAGAGTGCTGCAATTTCAAAGAATTGCTTGAGGAGAAGTTCAAGAATGGGGACGTAATGATCCCGGAAGAATAATTGAAAGGAACTTGAAAGAGGTTCTATCAATATGATTTCGGTCGATCTGTTTATTCCAACCTATTCCTATGCAGCTGCCAATGAATGAAATGTCTTTTGGCCACTATTGTACTAATTTTTTTATTGAAAGGGAAATTAACATGATCAATGTTAGTCTATCTCATCCCTCCCATCCCAATTAATAAAAAGAAGACTTCTTTTGTTCAAAATTGTGCAATATTTAAAATATTGATCACCTCAAAAGAAATATTTGGATGTTTTCATAAGACTGTGACTTCAGGGGAGAATGAAATTAATGCCCTAATAACTGAGTCATCCACTTTAAAGAATTTAGACTGGGTCCTAAGCAAATTTCAAAATAAAATAATGTGGTGGAAATACGAGTAATTAACTTGGGATATCACAAGCCTTTTAATCTCCTGCCACGTGACTGGGTCCTGACTCACGAATGAGTTATAATATCCCAGAATTCAACTTAAGAAATATTTGAGGATGAAATTAATAACCTAATGTGGACTTTCCTGCTTGTCCCAGTTTCACTCCCTTTGCTCCTATTCATGATGAAGAAAAAGGAGAAGAAGAAGAAGAATCTGATGATGAGGAAGGAGATGAAGATTGATTTTTAAGAGTTTAGTTTATTTTTTTTATGTTTTTTTGTTGTTTGTTTGTAGTGTGATGTACTTTTATTTGGAACCTGTTGTAGTAAGAAATTTTATGTTGTGTTGTGAACTGAATTTGTAATAGTAACTGTAAACTTTCACTTTTTCTGCATTTTTAGTATTTTCAGTTTAGCTTTTCAATTTTTGTATTTCTATTTTTAATTCTTAGCAAATTCCTTAAAGTATATTATATTTTATTTAATGCTTTAAAGCATGTA
>NW_018164859.1:196148-197023 GCF_001263595.1 Phalaenopsis equestris
CAAGTAACTATATTTTTAAAATTAATTTAACATGGCCTAGGATATTAAGATTTAACTTTAATGACTATACTTCTGTATATAAATATTATGGTAAATTTAGGTAAAAGTTTTTAATAATGAAGGTCAATTCTAAAGTTAAAGATATTTGGTATGATAGGATAAGACTATGTTTTTCTATTTATAGTAAGGAAAATTGTATTTTTGAGGTGTTAAGAATTTTAAAGTTTCATGTAAGGAGAAAAGAATGAGACTTTATGAAAAATCATAAACTAATATGAATTTATAAAGTCAAGAAAGGTATAGAGTTTTAACTTTAAGAAGAGAATAACAAAGTTCAAAATTATTAAAGGCTATCTAGATATAGTAATCCTCACTTGGAAAAGAAAAAAGAAAAGAATAATAAGTGAGGAGAAACTTGAGGAGATGCCTAGTCAAAAATTGGCTTCACTTGAATCACTCTCCTAGCACCACCTCATCAATCCTAATGCTGCATTTTCATTATCACAAACCACTTAGTCATAGACCTCCCCCTTTTCCTCTAGTATAATGAAATCCTCACCACACAATTTGAAACCCAACTTCCTCCTTTCGTCCTAGACGTTCCCCCCGCGCACTTCCCTACATTTTTATACCTATTTTTGAGATATTACACTTTAATGGAAGGTATTTTTGTTTTTTTCTTGAAGATACAAGTAAAGGTGAAAAATGCTTAAAGGAGTGAAAAAGGATCCAAATTTGGAGCAAAATGGTGAAAGATGTGAAAAGAGTTGTGGCGCCTAAGCGCCGATTAAATAGAGAAGGTCGTTCCGTGCTTAACAACCAGTGGCAGTTATTGGACGAGTAAATTCATTTTCTTTGAATTTTGAAGAGATTTT
>NW_018164859.1:197978-202790 GCF_001263595.1 Phalaenopsis equestris
ATACTTCCACAATAGAATTCCTATACTTATTACTGATTCATGATAAGAAGAAAGATATTTTCATATTAAGTACTTTTCTTCTACAACAATGTTAGTTATCTTTTTAAGTTGTTACTGTTTCGTTAAAATATAAAAAATACCAAAAATATTTAAATTTAAACTCCTGCAAAAATCATTTTTAGTTTAAGTAATTATCTTTTTAAAAATAGAAAAACTTTCTAAAAGGTGCATATTGCATATTCTTCTCTGTGGGTTTGATATTCAGGTTTTAATCAAAAAGTCCTATATTACTTGATAACGATACGTATACTTGCGTAGTATCCCAATATAAATATATATAAATTAAAAGGTTAAATTCTTATTTTTCTTTAGGATCAAGTTTTTGGTTTTGTTGCAAAATAAGGAAATATAAGTGAAAAATACCATTAGAATTATTGTTATACTGTGCATAAGCATTAAGTAGTCGGGATCCGTAATCACCCTACTATCGCCCCAAAGACAATAATTCCTTCTTCCATTCAATCCCCTTCTCTGCCTCTCATCTCCCACACAAAATTCCTCTTCCTCCCCATCAAAACTAAGAAAAGCAAGGGACCAAAACCAAGAAATCCATGAAATTACTCCATCAATTTGCAAAATAAAGTAAGGATGTTTGAAGTATCAAGGATGGAAAAAAAAGGAAGAGTCATAAGTAAGGAATTCCTTAAGAAAAACCCAAGGTATAATAAATTCTTCTCCATGCAAATTCAAGACAATTAATCTCTTCATGTATTTATGTAATCAGTTTCAAAATTCACCACTCCTTTTACAAACTTTTAAAATTCATGCATTTTCTTTCATTCAAATTAAAGGGCTTCTGATTAAATTATCTTCCTACATGTGCATTTGATGTTAATTCATAAAATTCACCATTTTTCATGTTTATAAAGTTGGCATTTTGCTTTAATTGTCCTTCTACTTGTTTATGTGATACAATTTTATCTAATTAGCATGTTTATATGATTAATTCATCAAAACTGAAGTTTTCATCCATAAAACCATAAGCATTTAGTTTATTTGTGTAGTAACATATTGATTAGATATTTTTTATACTAAATTTTACATGCTTTCATGTCTTATATGTTTTCCATGTCAAAGCCAAGAGCCAATATGTATGTTTCATGTTGTAAATTTTAAAATACTTTTATGTGCATGTTTTGATGGAAAATGTCATATGTTAGGTGAATTAAACATAGGGCTTTTACAGTTTATTGATTGTTTTATATAAATAACACTTATCATCTTCTTAATTTATCAAAATTGAGAAGTTAAACCATTCAAAATCCTAAAACCAAAAACCTCCATACTTTTTTCCACTTTGTTGACACTTTTGGGCTTAGTTACCTTTAATGCATATTTCTAATGATATTACACTTTAATGAAAAGTATTTTTTATTTTTTTGGTTGTAGGCACAATAAATGGAGTAAATGGAGCAAATGGAACTAAAATGGAGCAAATTGAAATCAAATGAAGCTAAAAGGACAATATTGTCTGGCGCCTAGGCACTAGACAATAGAGAGCCTGGCGCATAGGCGCCAGAGACGGTTATCTAGAAAATTTGTTGAATTTAGACAAATTTTAAAGAGGTGCTGGAAGAAAATCTATGGGATTTTTGAAATCTCTATTTAAGGAGACTTCTGGAGATTCAAAATAGAGTCTTTTGAAGGAGGAAAATAGTTTTTTGTAGAGAAGTGGATTCTTCAAAGAGAGGAGAAAGTCTGGGAGGCTTGATTTGGATTTGGAGGGGATAAGGAGAAGTGAGAGATATCTTCTTCACTATAGATTCCAAGTAAGTTTGGAGTGAATTGTAAGGAGAATGAGTGATTCAAAGGAAATTGAAAGAATGCTTGGAAAAAGATATTAAGATAAGTTGTGTACTTTGTTTATTTTACTTTGCCTTGTCTTGTATACTTTTATTTATCTATAAATCCATGTGTTGTTATTTCTTCCCCATGAGATCTGAGTAGTTTCTTTTATTTTTCTTCCTGCAATGAAAAATAATTATGTGTAGGAAAGTAGTTTAGTAGAAGTGCTTTTAAAATTCCATAAATTGTGATGATTCAAACTCTATGCTTCATTTACTTGTCAATCTAGCCAATTGATTTGTTAAAATTCGTTGTAAAATATAGTGAGTAAGAATCACATTTAGTCTCATGGATGAGAATGTAGTCCTTGAGGTTAAGTGCAAATAAACAAGGAAATAAGTTTTGATGGGCGTGTAATTGGAGATTTTAGGGTGAGAGACTAAAATCTCAAATTTGGTCCAGATGTTTAGAAACTAAAGCAAGATGTTAGCCCTCACGTGAGGGGAAGTGGGAAATCCATAGTGAAAGATAATATCCTAGCCAAACCACGAGTTCAGGGACCAAACTCTGGATTAGCCAACATTCTTTATGCACTTGACAGAGGATAAAGAATATAATTAATCTTATTTAGCACAATACCTTATTTATATTTTAAAAATTATTTTTCTGCACTAATTATAAACTCATCGCAAGAGGAATGATGTTTTATACAAATTTTAACTCTTCATACATTATTGGTTTAGAGTAGTGGTGTGGTTAGAGTAGTGGTAACTTTGCATTTTAAAACCTTTTTAGATTGTCTTGCATTTACATTTTACAATTGTTTAGCATACTAGCATTCCTTTAATTCTATAGGATTTGATATTCCTAAGAAAATTTAAGATCATTTCCTGTATAAGTTTTCTATAGTTAAAATTAGGTTTTATTAAAATAAATTTTATAAGAGTTTTGGCTATCTTCGTGGGATTGATACTGGATTTTTAAAGAAAATCCTATATGACTTGAAATAATACGTATACTTGTGTAGTACCCCTAGTTTGTAAACCCTTTTTATTATCTTTATATAATATTTAATTTTGTACATTAGTCGCTAAATATAAATTGAGTCAAACTTTTGGCCATATTTTTGAATTTAAATAATTGCGTAATGGCGGGTCGGGTCAAGTTTTTGGCACCGTTACCGGGGAGTGCGATGAAACCTTAAAGTTTTTGGCACCGTTATTTAGGAAAATCTTAATTTTTAATTGTAAAAAAATTATAGTGTTGTTGTTTTATACGTGCATGTATTTAAAAATATAAAAAAGAGATATATTTAATGTTTTAGTTAGTGTTTTACTTGTTTTATTATTTATCTTTAAAAAGTGTAAGAGTAGTGCAGGATCTAAAGGATTAGTACCTTACGGTTCTAAGTTAGAGCGAACTATTAGAAAATTAGAAAATAAAAACAAATTTACAATTTCCAAGAAATGAAAAATACTATACATAATAATTTGGAAAATCAAATTGATGAGAGTGTACCAAAATCATTAAGAGGTTATGCTAACCCTATGGTATATGAAATTCACCAAAGTATACAAAATCCTGTCGTAGAAGCTCACACATTTGAATTAAAACCTGATATTATTTAGATTGTACAAAATAAACAATTTGGGAGAACTCCATCTGAAGATCCAAACTTACATCATGTAAGTTTTTTAGAACTTTGTGCTACATTTCAGTATAATGGTGTCTCTAATGATGTTGTTAGACTTATACTTTTTCCTTTTTCTTAAGGAATAAAGATAAAATAGGTTAAACACATTAGGACCTAGATCTATTAGAACTTGGAGTGACATAGCACATAAATTCTTAGCTAAGTATTTTCCTCCACCAAAGACTACTAAGCTTAGAAATGATATAACATCTTTTTGTCAGTTTGAAGGGGAATCAATATAAGAAACTTGGAAGCACTTTAAAGAGCTTCTTAGGAAGTGTCCACACCATTCTTTGCCCTCTTGGTTAATAATTCAAATATTTTATAATGGATTAGTAGGACCTCTTAGATCAATTATTGATGCTACTGCTGGTGGATCATTAATGTCAAAATCTTTTGAAGAAGCATATTCTTTAATTGAAGAAATGTCCACAAATAATTTTCAATAGGCTTATGAATGGGTAAATCCTAAAATAATAGCCAATGTTCATGATTTTGATGCTATTTCTATGTTAAGATTTCAAGTACCTGCAATATCAAGAAAGTTAGTTTAATTGGGAATGAATTTATCTCAAACACCTCAATTTATTGAGGAAAATTCATTTAGACAAATGATTGATTCGAACATTCCTACATTTGAGACTTTGAATGGAATTAACAATAAACCTATGTTGACCTCACTTTTGGTTGAGGTCTAGAAACTTCTTTAGTAGCCTAGGTCTAGCCATAGGACTTTCCTATTGACTAGTCTTAGAAAACTAGAAAAGGTGTCCTCACCATTAGAAATTCAAAATTCCTCTCTTTGCTCTACTTGAGATTCCACATATTGGTCCTAACCTCTAATGTTTAGAAGGTAAGATCATTATGGGAAAGCTCAAGAAGAGTTTTTATAGGGTTACTTGGCCTTAGGATTGACCCTGGGTGTTGATTTGAAGCTAAGGTACATTATACTCTTACTATATCTTCACAATACACTAATTAAGATCAATACATGAGAGCCCAAAATGGGGATTTCATTGATCCATGGTTCATTTAGAATGGATATCTATCCAATTCTATTTGAAATGCCCAACTTAGCCTTTTGCCCCGAGGCACCTCCAAATTACCTAACTGCCCTTGGGACCCAAATTTGGCCAAAATTCCCAAATTTTGCCAAAATACCCAAAATTGATCAAAACACATTTCAAAAACCTTGAATATATCCAAACTTGCCAAAACTGACAAAAATTTCCAAAAATGACCAAATTACCAAAATACCCCTCCATGACCCAAAA
>NW_018164859.1:209295-217050 GCF_001263595.1 Phalaenopsis equestris
ATTGGTTTCGCAGACCAAACGGATGTCATAACTTTCTCTAGTTTATTTGATCGAACCTCACCCTCAATTCTTGTGTTCATCCTTCGGGATAGATACAGGATTTGAGGTAAAGCGCTCTTTCATTTAAACTATGAAAATTATGGGGTCAGTTTGACTTCATTTTTTTCAAAACTAAAATTTTAAATAGAAAAAAAACGTCCTTCCGAAGAGGGCAACGGGATTTCAATTCCGATGACCGATAGCTTCTTACGGGCAAACTCCACACCAAAAATAGTGCCGACAACCTAATAACACCTATTGTAACTATTACAACCTAAGTTGACAAAACCACCCCAACCATAACTGGAATAATAATTTTAGTGGTGCTAACCAGTTATGAGGAAACAATCAAGCGAACCCATTATAAAACTGGAACAACCATGGTAGTATTAACTATAAGCCAACTTATCCTCCTAGATTTAATAGTAATCAAAAAATTAAAGAGAAGTTGTCTATAGAATAATTGGTGTTATACATGGGTAATCAACTACAAAGTCAAGGAGCAACAATTAGAAATTTAGAAAATCAACTGGGACAAATTACTAATGCCCTTAGCAATAGGGCTTAGGGAAGTATTCTTAGGAATACTAAATTAATTATAAAGACAAGAGCAAAGAACAAGTTAAAGGTGTCTAATTAAGAAGTAGAATAAAATTAGAGAAGAGAGTTCGAAAAGAGATTGATGTTGAGAAAAAAGAAATTGAAAAGTCTGATGAAGATATTCCTCAAGACCTACAAAAACCTTTTTATCCAATGAAGTTCAATTTAGAAAGACTACCACCTCCATTTCCTTAGAGACTTCGACAACAGAAATTGGATAAACAATTTTCAAGGTTTCTGGAAATATTTAAGAAGTTAATTATTAATATTCGATTTGTTGAAGCTCTCAAACAGATGTTGAGCTATGTAAAGTTCATGAAGGTTATTCTTAATAAGAATAGGAAGTTTATAAATAATGATATCGTTGCCCATAGTGAAGAGTGTAGTGTAACAATTTAGAAGAAACTTCCCTAAAAACTAGAAGATCGTGGTAGCTTTACCATTCCATGTGCAATAAGAGACATATTTTTTTGACAAAGCTCTATGCAATCTATGGGCTAGCATTATCCATATGCATTTATCTATTTTTTGAAGCTTAGGCTTAGGAGAGATTTCTCCCACTTATGTAACTCTTTAGTTAGTTGGTCGATCAATTACTTACTCGAAGGGGATTATAGAAGATGAGTAAGTAAAAGTGGATAAATTTATCTTTCATGTTGATTTCATTGTATTAGATATGAAGGAAGATAAATAAATTCCACTCATTTTAGGGAGACCTTTTCTTGCTATTGGAAGAGTTATCCACCAAAATTGCCTAAATTTCACAATTTGCCCTTAAAGTCCCAAATTTGCCCCCAATTGATCAATTTGACCACCAATTTTTATTCAATTCACTCCCAACCTACCCAATTTCAAAGTTCAAACCCAATTTCTATCAAACCCAAGCCCAATTTGACTATCCCATGGTTAATTTAAATTAAACTCATCATGCATTATTTAAAAGCCCATGCCCATATGCATTTTCAAAAGCCCATGGCATTGATTTTAAATGGCCCAAATTAAGCCCACATGACATAAAATTCCTTCCTCATCATCCCAGCTTAATTTAAATGTTCATCATGTCATCATACCAATCATACCATACATGCATTTGGGTTATTATAAATTAAGCATCATGACATTTTTCCTTAAAACTCATAAAAATTTAAAAAAAAATTACATTTGCATGAAACCTTCTCATGACTCCCTACGTGGCATGACATGCCTCATGGAGCCTTCCATGGGCATCATGAGGTCAAACTTATCATATTTGGTAAAAGGAGGTGACTACTCCTTCTCCCTCCTTCATTTGGACTTTCCTTCTTCATGCAAAAATTTAACCTTTGCCTCATGACCAAGCAAGACATTTGACCTCACTCCAACTTTCCTCAAGGTCAATCCAAGTAGCCTAACCACTTTGGGACCTGATCCCCAATAATTATAGTTATGTAAAATTTATAAAGTTGAATCCTCTTTGCAACGATGCTAAAACTTGATGCGTTATTTTATGAATAAGAAATTTAAGCAATTTATGTTGTGATTATACGCAAGTATACATATCGTTATCAAGTAATACAAGATTTTTTGTTTAAGCCCCAAATATCGATCTCATGAGGAAGGTTTAAATTCAAATGATAAATTAACTAGAAAACTCACAACAATAAAATAAAAATACTGTCACTAATTTTGAATACTGAAGGCACTATGAGAACTAAGTTATTAACTACTAGCAAAACTATAATGCAAAGTTAAACAGTACCTACCAAACTATGTTTATGTGATGAAGTTATTTAATATGAAAAAGCATCTTTCCTACTACAATGAGTTTTTGGTTAAATGAGATGATATAAATGGTTTAAATCTATATTGTGGCAAATAGAAACAATTTTAATTCTCTACCCTTTACTCAGTGATATAGAGAATCATTGGCTAATCTCAGGTTTACTCCCTAAATCCATGGTTAGGCTGGGAGGATACTGGCCTCACTCCAGAGCTCCTACTTCCCTTCCCTTGAAGGCTAACGCTCACTTTAGTTTTTAAACACTAAGACCAAATTGGGGATTTTAGTCTGTCACCCTAAAATCTCCAATTCTATGCCCAATAATGTATATTTCTCTATTTATTTGTACTTAATTCCATAAATGAAACACTCCTCCATGGAATTAAATGTAATTCCCACTCTGTTGTAGAACTCATATTACATTTCTTGGATCATAAGTTTCATAACAGATTTTATCATTTTAACTGGCCAGATCGAAAAGTAAATTAAGAACAGAGTAGAAAAACCATCACAATTTAATTTATATTTTAAAATTGGCACATCCAAATTATCTATTCATTTCACCATATCTCAGAGTAGGGAGAAAATTAAGGAAAACTACGTAGACTTCATGAGAAAGATACGACAAAAAATAAATTTCATATATAAAAAGAAAGTTCATACAACAATAATAAGCAAACAACACTTAATTGAAAATCTTTCTCAAAGCAAATCCCTTGTAGCCTCTCTTGGACTCTTTCTCTCTTTACAAGACTCTTGATTCTCTCTTAGAAGATGTAAGAGAGAAGAAATCTCTCACTTCTCTCCCTCTCCAACAATTCTTAGAAAGAATTCACACTTAAATTCACCATAAAACTCAAACAACTAACTCAAAACTCTAAGAAACTAAAGGACTAATGGACACAAGGTGGGGGAGAGGGGCTTTTTTCTAATTAATTTTCATTATAAATAGAGCCTAATGTCGATTTTTCAAGAAGTGCATCCAAAAAATCTTCAAAAAGAGTCCAAATTTGTTGAATCTTCTAGAAACAGACCTTGCATCGACATTGGCGTCGTCGACGCCCATTCTGACTCTGTCGGCGCCTAGTCTGGCATCGTCGGTGCTGAAAATTTTCTCTAAAACTCCATATTGACTGTCAATTCCATCCATTTTGCGTCCTTTTTACTTCTGCCTTTTTTTCTCCAAATGCCTAAAAATTCAATAACCTGCAATAAAACATGAAAAATACCTTTATTTAAAGTGCAATAATACCAAAAATGAGTATAAAATATAGGTCTAAAAATTCATATATTTTTGGTGCATCAAAATCCCCCAAACTTAAATGTTACTTGTCCTCAAGTAACTCCTTTACTACATAAAAATATGACTTATGGTAAAGAATTTTAATTTCTATATTTCCATATTTTGGTCTACTAAATATATAGCATAACTTAACAAAATTTAAAATAACTCAAGTTATTATTAAAGGTATAAGAATATCTAGCAGTCAAGTCTAAGATTTCTGATTCTTTATTCTTTTCAAGAAAAATTGCAAATTGTCATATTAAAACCACTTAGAATATCCAAATGAAAAATAACTTCAAGAAAACTTTATTACTAAATATGTTAATACTTAAATACAAGCTTAGAGAATGTAGCCAAGTCTTCTTCCTTAAGTTGATTTAAATGAATCCAATTTTTGATTAGGCATCTCCTCAAGCTTCTCCTCACATCTTTTTCTTTTCTTTCCTCTTAGGAACATTTCATTCCTTTTTCTTTTCTCTTTCTTTTTTTCTTTTTTATGTGAGGATTACTATATCTGGATAGCCTTTAATAATTTTAATAAGCCTTTAATAATTTTGAACTTCATTATCCTCTTCTTAAAGTTAAAAACTTTTCACATTCCTTCACTTTATAAATTCATATTAGCTTTGAAGATTTTTCATAAAGTTTTATTATGTTTTTCTTTCAAGAAACACTAAGATTCTTAATACTTCAAAAATACAAATTCCTTTACTTACAATGGAAAAAACATAGTCTTATTCTTCCATACTAAATACCTTAATCTCTAAATTTAACCTTTATTAATGAAATTTCTTACTTAAGTTTAATATATATTTAGAAACATAAATATAGTTATCCAAAGTTAGGCTCTACCACCATAGGTCATGTTAAATTAAAGATTTTAAAATATAGTTCATTGAAGACAAATAAAATTAAGTTTCTTTCCTTAAAAATGAATTTTTCTTCCCCCACAAACTTAAATTTTTAAATATGAAACTTAGCATGAAAAACTTTTTAGCATGAAAAACTTAAAAATAAAGGGTGAAAGAAATCATTTAATACATAAGGAAAATACTTACATGTTGAAGGTTCTGATATTGATACTTAACTCTTAAATATTACAGGAGCTAATATGAAGAGCTACAAGAGTTAAAACATTAAATAACACATAATACATATAAAAATTTGCTGAAAAAGAGTTAACTACAAATACATTCAACAAAGTACTAAAAACTAACAATAGTACTAAAATAAATTCCAATGAAAAAATAATTTTACAACCTACTATTCACAATACAACATAACATCTAAAATAAAGGAAAGTATCACACTCTGAAAACAAACAATAACAATAATAAAGTAAAACCATCTGTAAACTAAACAAAAGATCAAACTATGACTAAGTAAACTGACTAAGTTGACTAAGTAAACATCACCAGTCATCATCATCATCTTCTTCTTCTACATCAAAGTTTTGCTGTTGATACGGGGTAAGGATAGGGTGACTAGGAAACTGAACTGAGTGGTTACCCCTCTTGTATCTAACCATCGCATCATCATAACTAGCATCACGCTCAAACTTTTGTTTTATCAAATTTTCATTATGTGCATTTCTGGCCTTTATATTTTCCAGCCTGCTTTCCATCCTTAAGATACCTCCCTGTTGGATCATCATCTACTCCATAAGTCCCTGGAGAGTAGGGGTACTAGAAGAAGAAGGAATATCTTTACTCATACTTCCATATCTCCATCCAACATGAGATTCATAAGTCTTAATATTTGCAGGCCCAATAGATTGAAGGTGACTAAAGGGGTAAAAATGGTGTTTTTTCTGTGCAACTTGCGAAATTTAAAGGATCTGGGCACTTTTGAGTCAAGGGCGCCATCGGTGCCCATGCTGGCGCCGTCGGCGCCAGAGTCAAAAATTCAATTTTTTTTTGCTTTTCACAATTTTAATTTTCTTTCAATTCACTTCAAAGTCTAATTAGTCTTTTTAAACACTAATATTCATCCTAAAATAATTCACAAACAAGCATTTTTACGAACAATACCAAATTAACTTTTATATATGAAAATCCAAATTTTTACAAACACACATCTTTAATTACACTCACACATACATAAAGCAACCCAACTAGAATTCAACGTTGAAATGAAGCCGCAACACTAGAAGTTTGAAATCTAAGCTAAACATACAATTAAAGTTTTATGAGTTTAAAGCAAAGTAAATCCAACACAATCACATTAAGAACATAATTAATTTAAAACAGTAGAGATTCCAACTTCTTCAATTATTCCTCTTCACTTCAGTATTTTCTTCTCCTCTAATATCTCCCATAGACTGGTAATAGATGTACAACTTTTAGAAGGGTTGATACGAGAATTGATCAGTCAAATTTTCATCGACCCATCCATTTTTTTTGCTACATCTTCACCAAACCTGCTTCAATTGTTCCAATATGATCAAAGTTTTTCTTTATCATCCAATCTAAGTGATCAAAAAGGTAATTAATATTTCCTATTGCATTCATGAAACTTTGAAGTTCTCTTTCGATTTTCTTCATTTTCTTCTCCAAAGCTATTGAACTTCCAACTGTATAGGGCATTATTGGTGTTGGAGCATGTGATGAATGATCCAAGAGAATATCCAATGCTTCATTTCCATTCCCAATATAGTTTTCGTCAATAGGAATCATGGGCTCCCAGGGTAATAAAACTTTCTCCCAACTTTCATATGGCACGTGAGATTGACTGCAAAGTAAGAATATTGTAGAAGGATGCCCCAGTTTATATATATGCCCATTCATAATAATACCCATAATAGATTTGAAAATAATTGATCCCACATCAATGGGTTTTCCCATTTGAATACAATAGTTTAAAATTGCACTTTCTTTTGTAACTCTACTAATTTTCATTATAGGTAGTAGTTTCGCAGAGATGAAGAAATGTCATTGTTTAGATATTGGATTAAGTAGTGAGGTAGAGAAACTAACGTACCCCTCATCTCTGATTTCCTAATTGTCATTTTCATCTGTCTAAAATTGATATACATCATGCATCATATCTTTTGTTGGGATAAAATTTGTATAATGACAGATTGACATGTTTTCTATCGTGTACAAATCATTAATTCGAGGTGAAGTAAATTGTACACGGTACTCCCTTACCAAGAACGAAAACCACTCCTTGGTTAATTCCATAAAAGTTAGCATAGAATTCCTTTACCACTGAAACAACTACTGCAGCGGTAGTGTAACATAGAACTTTTTAACGTCTCTATACTGTGATTTTCTCAATCTGTGAACTTGGATTACTTAATCCATGATTAACAAAGCCTCTCTCCTTGATAAGTCTCATCTTAGTGATGAATTTGTTGTATAATCTCTACGCGTTAAAACTGATAAACATTCTTCTATTGAAAACTCCATACCTTGAAATATTTTTGGAATTGAAAGCCATGAATTTCAAAATCTGGAATTTTATGGTCATCTAAAGTGGTTTTCATGCCTTTAAAAACACTTCTAGCCAGTTATTTCAGAGTGCAATCCCGCCAAAGTCCGCTAAATTCATCCTGAACAGCAGAAACTGCTCTGGGCACTGTCGGCGCTCCCGATGGAGCTATCGATGCCATGGCTTCTGTAAAAGGGCACCTTCAGTGCCCATTCTGGCATTGTCGGTGTCAGAGGTCAATATTATATTACTTCTCTTTTGATTCAATTCAATTCCATATTTTCTTCTAATACCAATATTTGCTTGATTTATGATATATAAAATTGCGTAGGATTTTAAGATATTATTATTTCCTAATATATATAGAACACCTATTAAACAAAATGGTAAAATATATAGATATATATAAATAGATATATATGGGTTGCCTCCCATAAAGCGCTTGGTTTAACGTCGTCAGCTCAATGTACCATTGTTTAATCAGGATGACTCAATATCAAAATTTCTTTAAATTGTGGCATTTGCCATTCATATGAATGTTTCAATCGATGCCCATTAACTTTAAATATCTTTCCAATTTTAGGATCTTTAATAAATATAGTTCCATAATGATAAACTTTAATCATATTTTCATAATGAT
>NW_018164859.1:217226-221831 GCF_001263595.1 Phalaenopsis equestris
TTTATAGATTTTTACATTATCATATGCTTCATTTCTAATCTCCTCAAGTTTATTGAGTTGCAATAATCATTTCTCACCAGCATCTTTTAGATTAAAATTAAATTCCTTAATAGCCCAAAGTGTTTTATGCTCCAATTTTACTGGTAAGTGGTATGTTTTTCCAAAAATAAGTCTATATGAGGACATTCCAATAGGAGTTTTATAAGCAGTCATGTATGCCCATAGTGCAGTATCTAATCTAGCAGACAAATCCAATTTATAGGGATTTACAGCTTTTTTAAAAATTTGCTTTACTTCACGATTTGATATTTCTGCCAGACCACTAGTCTGGGGATGATAAGCAGTAGAGAATATATGCATAATATTATATTTTCTAATCAATTTCTCGATTCTCTTATTCCTAAAATGGGATTCTCCATCCATAATAATCACTCTCGGCATTTCATATCTTATAAAAAAAAATATTTAAAAATTTAGAAACACTCCAAGCATCACATTTAGGTACAACAATAGCTTCAATCCATTTGGAAATATAATCAACAGAAAACAATATATATAAATTTCCAAATGAAGTCATAAATGGTCCCATAAAATCTAATCCCCACACATAAAAAATCTAATGGTCCCATAAAATCTAATCCCCACACATAAAAAATTTTAACTTTCAATGTGTAATTTAGAGGCATTTCATTTCTTGTAGAAATATTTCCTAGTCACTAATATTGATTGCATGTTTTAATATATTCATTAACATCTCTAAAAAGAGTAGGCTAGTAAAATCCAGTTTACAAAATTTTATGTGTAGCTCTATTTATACTAAAATGTCCTCCAAATTCAGAATCATGACATCGTTCAATTATTTGTTGAGTTTCTTTGTAAGGCACATATCTTCTAATGATTAGATATTTTCACTGTTTATATAAATGTGGGTCATTCCAAAAATAGAATTTTGAATCATGAATAAATTTCTTTAATTGTTAATTCTTAACATATAGTGGTAGAATATCACTCACAATATAATTTACTATATCGGCATAGCACGATATATCCTTTATATCAATATTATACAATTTTTCATCAGCGAAAGTTTCCAAATTTTTATTTACAAAATTAGTTAATGTTTCTTGTTCTAGTCTAATCCAAAATTTCATTAATACCATTTTTACCCCTTTGATTATCATTTCCTTTTCTATCAACTACCATAAAATTGAACTATTGTAGTAGAAGTATCCATCTAATTAATCTTGGTTTAACATCCTTCTTTTGCATCAAATATTTGATTGCATCAAAGCATCAAATATTTGATAGCTGAATGATCTGTATGCACTATACATTTGGCTCCAATTAAGTAAGGTCTAAACTTATCAAAGACATAAACAATATCTAATAACTCTTTTTCAGTAGTGGTGTAATTAATTTAAGTATCATTAAGAGTTTTACTAGCCTAACATATTACTTTAAAAACTTTATTGTGCCTTTGTCCTAAAACAGCTCCAATAGCATAATCACTAGCATCACACATTATTTCAAATGGCTTCTCCCAATCAGATAGAACTATTATAGGCACAGTGATTAACTTTTCTTTCAACAATTCAAATGCTTTTATGCATTCCTCATTAAAATTAAATTTCATATCTTTTTCTAAAAGTTGGCATAATGGCTTAGTTATTTTTGAAATTTTTTTTATATAACGCCTATATAAACTAGTTTGTCCTAGAAAACTTCTCACCCCTCTAATCGCAGTAAGAGGTGGTAATTTCTTAATAACTTGAATCTTAGCTAGATCTACTTTCATGCCATTTTTTAAAAATTTTATGCTCAAGTATAATTCCTCCTCCAACCATAAATTGACATTTTTCCCAATTAATACTAAGTTGATTTTTTCACATAATCCCAAAACTTTTTCTAAATTATTTAAACATAATTCAAATGAAGTTCCGAATACAAAAAAAATCATCCATAAATACTTCCATTCAAAATTCAATTAAATTACAAAAAGTTGACACCATACATCTTTGAAACGTCATAGGTGTGTTACATAGTCCAAAAGACATTCTACGACAAGCAAATATTCTATAAGGGCATGTAAATATTGTTTTCTCTTGATCCTCAAGAGCAATTATAATTTAGTGATACTCGATATATCCATCTAGGAAATAATAATATTTGTTTCCAGCCAATCTATCCAACATTTGGTCTAAAAAGGGTAACGGAAAATGATCTTTCTTGGTGGCCATGTTTAATTTTCTATAGTCCATACAAATTCCCCAACCAAATATTTTATCTTATTGAAATTAATTCATTTTTCTCATTTACTTCAACTGTCACTCTCCCTTTCTTTGGAACACAATGAATCAAACTTACACAAACACTATATGAAATATGATATATAATTCCATTCTAACCATTTTAAGATTTCTTTTTTAATAATTTCTTTCATTATTGGGTTTAATCTCCTTTGAGAATCAACTTTAGATTTGTATTGTTCATCTAATAGAATTCTATGCATACAAATTGAAGGACTGATTCCTTTAATATCTACTAAAGTCCATCCAAAAGCCTTTTTATACTTTTTATATCTCAAAAGCCTTTTTATATCTTTTCAACATTTCTGTTAATTTTTGTTCTTGAATTTTTGTTAAATCACAAGATATGATGACAGGCAATGTAGATGAATCTCCTAAAAACACATATTTTAAATGGGCAGATAATACTTTCAATTAAGTTCAGGTGGTTTAATACTTGAAGGAATAAGATTTTTATTATAATTTCATAAAAAGTCTAAAGTTTCAAACTTTTTCTGAACATAATCTAAATTCTCTTCTTTTATTTTATTCTCATTCTCAAAATACTCTTCTTGCCCTAATTTTTGTTCAAACATTCCCTTAAATTTCTCATTACTGCAGTAACTTTCATCCTAAAACATTCATTATCTCTTTCTATTATAGGATATTTCATAGCTTTTGCAATATTAAATGTTACTTTTTGATCATTGACTCTCATTATTAATTATCCTTTTTGCACATCTATCACAACTCTTCCTGTTGCAAGAAATGGTATCCCTAAAATAATAGGAATCTCTTTATCTTCCTCCATATCTAATATGATAAAGTCTGCAGGAAAAATAAATTTATCTGCTTTCACTAATACATCTTCTATAACTCCTTTAGGATGAGTTATTGATTGATCAACTAACCGAAGAGTTATAGAGGTAGGAGAAATTTCTCCAAAATCTGAATGCTTAAAATTTGATAGAGGCATTAGGTTAATACTAGCTTTTAAATCACATAAGGCTTTTTCAAAATTTTCACCAATAGCACAAGGTATAGTAAAACTACAAGGATCTTTTAACTTTTCAGGAAGTGTTTTCTGAATAATAGCACTACACTCTTCACTAAGTGTAATGGTCTCGTGATCTACAAACTTTCTTTTCTTGTTTAGTATATCCTTCATAAATTTCACATAACATGACATTTGTTCCTAAGTCTAATTGAAAGGAATATTTATCTTTAACTTTTAAAGAATTTTCAAAAATTTTGTAAATTGTTTATCTTTATTCCTCTGCTTCAATCGTTGAGGAAACATAGGTGGTGGTTTTTCTAAAGGAACTTGTATTGATTCTTTTTCATTGTGGTCTCTTTCAATATCTTCCTTCTCCTCCTCTACTTCAGTTTCTCTTTGGATTCTTGTTTTCACTTCTTTTCCACTTTGTAATTGAATAGCTTTAATTTGCTCCCTATTCTAATCTTTTGGATTAACTTCCACAGTGCTAGGAAGAATTCTTGAAGGTCTAATACTAAGTGCAGCATCTATATGTCCTAATTGATTTTCAATATTTCTAATAGTAGCCCCTTGATTTTGTATTTGATTTCCCATGTCCAACATTATTTCTTCCATAGTCAACTTCTTTTTCTTAACTTGTGGGTTAGGGCTAGAGTTAAATCCAGGAGGATAATAAGGTCAATGTTAGGGCTAGAGTTAAATCCAGTTAGGACTTCCTTGGTTATTTGAATTTCCTCAAGGGTTCACCGAATTGTTATAATTATTCTAACTAAAATTAGGGTGATTTTTTTGTCCAGGGTTATAACAGGGTTATAATAATTATTTATTTCAATTATTTATAACATTCAAAGTTTCATAAGATGATTGAGTATCAATTATCTGTTCTAGTGAATTTTCCTCTAGTATTATAACATTCAAAGTTTCATAAGATGATTGAGTATCAATTATCTGTTCTAGTGAATTTTCCTCAGAATAGTTCACTCCAATTTAGTAGTTCACTCCAATTTAATCAATCTTTTTCGATATAGCAACAATTTGAGATGCTAAAATAGATATCTCATCAGAATCATGAATACAAGCTACTCTCTCAGGATTTACCCGTTCAGAGGGCCATTGAAAATTGTTAGTAGGCATTTCTTCTATTAAAGAGTATGCTTTATCAAAAGGTTTTGACATTAATGATCCACCTGCAACAACATCTATAATAGATTTAAGTGAATATACTAATCGATTGTAAAAAGTTTGAATTATTAACTAATCTAGTAAAGCATTGTGTGAACATTTGGACATTTCCTAATTAAATCTTTCCCAGGCTTCATATAT
>NW_018164859.1:221853-247546 GCF_001263595.1 Phalaenopsis equestris
CATATATTGATTCCCCTTTTATTGATTCCCCTTTAAACTAACAAAAAGATATAATATCATTTCTAAGCTTAGCAGTTTTTTAGGGTGTAAAATATATAGCCAAAATTTTTTGTGATAGTTCTCCCCAAGTTCTGATAGATCCAGGTGCTAATGAATTTAACCGAGCTTTATTTTTATCCCTTAATGAAAAAAGAAAAGATCTGAGCCTGACAACATCATTAGACACTCCATCATATCATCTAAAAATTTTGTCCTCTAGAAACAGAAATCCCGGATCCATATAATGTAAGTTAGGATCTTCAGTAGGTGTTTCTCCAAACTAATTATTTTGTACCATTTGGATAATAACAGGTTTAAGCTAAAATGAATTAGCAGATCAGGATTTTGAATAGTCAAGTGAAGTCCATCTACTGTAGGACTAGCATAATCTTTTAAAGGTCTTTGCCAATTTTCATTTATTTGATTATCTAAGTTATTCGACATTCTGTTTAAAATTTTAATTTCTTTTTGTTGTTTTCAAAATTTTATTATAGTATGTTCTAATTCTGAATCGTAAGGTACTACTATGCATAAAGAAATATAATAAGCAATGTTAATTTTCTTAAAAACACTCTTAAATATATATATAATTTTTTTATGATTTTTTTTATAATTTTAAATTTTTTTTATTTTTAATTTTTATCACTAAATTTTCTAATTTATAAAATATATTTAATTTATTGGTACCTTCCTCGATAATGGCGCCAAAAACTTGATCCCTCATAATTATAGTTGTGTAAAATTAATAAAGTTAACTCCGCTTTGCAACGATGCCAAAAACTTAATGCGTTATTTTATGAAAAAGAAATTTAAGCAATTTATGTTGGGATTTTATGCAAGTATACGTATCGTTATCAAGTAATACATGACTTTCTGTTTAAGCCCCGAATATCGATCTCATGAGGAATGTTTAAATTCAAAATGATAAATTAACTAAGAAACTCATAGCAATAAAATAAAAATATTGTCACTAATTTCAAATATTTAAGGCACTATCAGAACTAAGTTATTAAATACAAGCAAAAATGTAATGCAAAGTTAAGTGGTAACTACCAAACTATGTTTATGTGATGAATTTATCAAATATGAAAAGTATATTTCTCACTACAATGAGTTATTGGTTAAATGAGATAAGATAAATGATTTAAATTTGTATTGTGCCAAATATGAACTATTTTAATTCTCTACCCTTATTATGTGTTATGGAGAATCGTTGGCTAATCTCAAGTTTAGTTCCTAAATCTATGGTTAGGCTAGGAGGATACTGACTCTCACTCCAGAGCTCCCACTTCCCTTCCCCTAAAGGCTAAATCTCACTTTAGTTTTCAAACACTAAGACCAAATTATGTATTTTAGTCTGTCACCCTAAAATCTCTAATTCTACGTCCAACAATGTATATTTCTCTATTTATGTGCACTTAATTCCATGAATGAGACACTCCTCCATGGAATTAAATGTGATTCTCACTTTGTTGTAGAACTCATATTCAATTTCCCAGATCATATGTTTCACAATAGATTTTAACATTTCAATTGGCCAGATTTAAAAATAAATTAAGAATGGAGTGGAAAAACCATCACAATTTAGTTTATATTTTAAACTTGGCACATCTAAATTATCTCTTCATTTCAACATATATTAGAGTAGGGAGAAAGATAAAGAAAACTACTTAGAATTCATGAGAAAGATATGACTAAACACAAATTTCATAAATAAAAGAAAGTTCATACAACAACAATAAGCAAACAACACTTATCTGAAACTCTTTCTCAAAGAAAATCCCTTGCAACCTATCTTGGACTCTTTCTCTCTTCACAAGACTCTTTATTTTCTTTTAGAAGATGTAAGGAAGAAGAAATCTCTCACTTCTCTCCCTCTCCAACAGTTCTTAGAAAATAATTCACACTTAAACTCACCAAAAAACTTAAAGAACTAACTCAAAACTCTAAGGAATTAAAGGAATAATGGACACAAGGTGGGGGCTTTTCTAATCAATTTTCGCTCTAAATAGAGCCTAATGTCAGTTTTTCAACTGGTGCTTCAAAAACTCTTCAAAAATCATCCAAATTCATTGAATCTTCTAGAAACAGGCCTTGCACCGACATTGCCACTGTCGGCGCCCATTTTGTCATCGTCGGTGCAAGTGGCCCTTTAATTATTTCTGTGATTTCCGTCAAATGATGCTTTCGGCACCCAGTCTAGTGTCTTTTGCGCTGAACATTTCTTCTAAAATTCCATTTTGACTCCAAATTCCATCCATTTTGCTTCTTTTTTGCTTCAAGTGCTAAAAACCAACAACTTGCAATGAAACATGAAAAATACCTTCCTTTAAAGTGTAATATCACCAAAAATGAGTATAAAATATAAGTCTAAAAATGCATATATTTTTGGTGCATCAGGACCAGAGTTAGTCACTTGACCATGGGTTTGAACCCAACCTAGCTCACTTAGCCTAAACTTTATTTTTCCCTTGATTCTTCACCTTGGAGCTTACCTAAAACCAAATTAAGCAGGCAACTCACTCCCCCTGACTTTCCTGAGCTTAGGTGACCTGACCCTTGCTGGTTGGCCACCTCAGTCACAGAAAAACCTAATCCCAAGAGGGCCCAAATGGCATCAACCTAAACTTCAACTCACATGAGCTGGCTCACTCCAATTGGCCATCACAACCACTCTTCCCTCCACCTAAGCAGTTGCCTTGCCACTATGGCATGCCCTATTTGCCACCAGAGCCCTCTCTATAAATAAAGGACCTCTCATAGCCAAATGGATGAGAGTGCTCAATCCTTAACAAAAATCTGCCAATTTTTCACCAGACCCCTTTGCAACTCTGAGAAGCTAATCCCCTTAATTTTCCTGCCCTAATTCCTATCGATTAGCCCTAATTTCAAACTAAAAAAATCCAAAGTTTTCATGGCCATCCCTCCAAGTCAATTAGTTCCCTAACATAACTCACTCTTTAGCTTCATCAAATCAAGAGAGGAAGTTTCCCACCAAAAAGCCCCATCATTTGAGCCCTCTTTCATTGAGCTAGACCAAGCCCCTGTCATCCTTTGATTGAATTTCTGACTGCACCTTATACCAGACAAAGAAGACACTCCGAGATGGTTTGTTGGACTCCACTGAAGCTTTTACAAGCACCCAATCAAGGTCTCGCCTCTTGGGCAAAGGTATAAATCACCAACCTTAATTTTCAGCTCGGTTTCACCAATTGTGAAGAGAAGTTTAATTTCATGAGCATGTAACTATATAGATTTGTTCACTTTGACTATATGATGGTGTATGAACAAACCTTACATGATTTATTTGAAAATTGAGGGAGAAATTAGGTTTAGAAAATGAGTGGTTTGTTGGTTAGGTCCTTGTGGACGATGACCCGGAGCTGTCTGATTGTTAATAATGGAACATAAAGCATGAACGTATAGCGGCTGTCTCAGAAGGCGGTGTCTAATCCCAATGTTCTAGATAGATATTTTCAATTATGATGTATGTAATTATATGCTTAATTTCTTTAATAGTAATTCTTACTTTGCAAAAAAGCAAAAGCTAGGTGAATTCTTAACTTTGAAGCAAATAAGATTACAGTTATAATATTGATGTATATGATACTAAGCAAGTAAATGTATCATTATCAAGTAATATAAAACTTTTTTATTAAGCCTCAAATATTAAACCCACTAGGAAAACTACAATATGCAACTTTCAAAACAGAAGTAATTAGATAGAAAAATTCTACTTAGCAAAATATTCTTACTTAAACTCTAGATATTAAAATAAGAATGAAATTTTGATTTTTTTTGTAATTTTGGATAATTGAAAATAAAGTAAGCAATAGAGTAAGCAACTAATTAACTTAACTAAATACTTGCAAGTTCAAGGCAATATAAATAAAATATCTTTTTCCTTATTATGAATCAGTAACAAGTATAGGAATTTTGTTTTGGAAGTATTCTAATTATGTTGTACTAAATAGGAGCAATAATATTCTTTACCCTCAGTAGAGATACTATAAAGAACATTTGCTAATCTATAGTTTGAATAGTCTTAAAGACAGGGTAGGTAGGGAAGATACTAGCTCTCACTCTAGAGTTACATCTTCTCCCACCACCTGGGGGCTAACATCTTGTATCAAAACCTAAAATCATAAATCAAATCTGAAGCTTTAGTCTATCTCTCTAAAGTCTTCTAATTCTACAACCTTTAAAGTTTATTTCCTTATTCATTTTCACTCAACCCCATGAACTACATTCTCATCCATGAAAGCAAATGTGATTCTTATCATTTATTGACTGAGAAAATATAATCTCGGATCTTACATGTTCTCACAACAGGTGCTAACATCTTAATTGGCCAAAGCAAGAAGTAAATGCAAGAAGTAAATGAAGTGAAAGCAAGAAGTAAATGAAGTGCAATGTTTAAAATCATCACAACTTCTTCCAACATTAAAGACTAAAACTTCACACAACTTCCTTTTCATATGTAATTGCTTATCATTTTAAGGAAAAGATAAAAGAAAACTACTCAGAATTCATGGAGAAAACATAACCACACTTGAGTTTAAAAGTAGAAATCATGCACATAAACAAGAAGTTTAAATTGAAACCAAATGTAGTCACAAAGATAAACACTTATCCAAATCCTCTCCACCAAATGTCTTGAAGTTTATTTGAATCTCTTCCTTCACTCACAACACAAACTAAAACTCAAAATAAAAAATAATAGGTGGTTGGCGATGGTGGCGGCGATGGGCTGCTGCGGCGGCAATTACTCTGGATGGATGGATGATGATTGACCTCTTCCTTTGATGATCCAAGTCTTTTTTAATAAAAATCCAAGAGGTGTCTTGTTGTCTCTTCAAAATGTGTCTCCATTCAATGAAACTTCTAGAAGTTGCTTCCTTTCAAAATCCAATTAAATGAATTTTTGTGTCTATTAACTATTTCCCATGTTTTTAATAAGGGTTGCTTAAAACACCTCTTCAAAAATTTGTTCAAATTCAATGAATCATCAAATAACTACTTCTGGCGCTTAAGCACGAGGTACCTGACTCTTAATAATCGGGTACCTTACACTTAAGCGTGGCTCTCTCTGTATAAGTGGTGCGTAAGCGCCAATCCTGGGTGCTTAGGTGCCTCAGTTTATTTTTGCACCTTCTTCATTTTTGCTCCAAATTTGATCCTTTTTCACTCCTTTTACTATTTTTCATCTTTCACTCCTTTTACTATTTTTCACTCCTTTTACTATTTTTCATCCATTTGTTTGTACCTGAAAGAAAAACACACAAATACTTTTTGTTATGGCACAATATATCAAAAATAGGTATAAAATGTGTACATAAAGACTATATATTTTAGGTGTATAAAAATCTACCAAACTTAAAATGTTACTTGTCCTCAAGTGACACTCCAATCTTTTAAAAACTAAATACGTAGATTATATACATGAGTTTTTTATAGGAGTTTCTAAAATTTTGATGTAGAAATATATTACTCCAATTTGAAAAGAAAAACATTAGTGAATGAGACCAACTCAGAGTTTAGAAATTTTTAATGTAAAGAAATCTGAAAATATGAGTTCATATCTAATTCAGAAATATTATAGATTTTTCAAATATAGAGTTTAGGCATTCTATCTTCTCCACTTAAAATTTTTTATTAAGCATAATTTTACTTACTATATTATATCTTTAAGCTTAATAGTTTCTCAAGTCTTATACTTTAAAAAGATTAGGTGTGGAACTAACTTTTGATTAAGCACTAATTCTCAAGCTTCTCCTCCCTTTTTCAAATTTTCTTTTTTTCTCCATTCTTTTTTTTTCTTTTTCTTTCTTTTTTTTCTAGCAAGGACTACTATATCTAGATAGGTTGGAAAGTCCTTTAATGATTATGAATTCCACTTTTCCTTTCCTAAAGAAAAGAATTGATATAAACCTTTTATTTATAAATATAATAATAGTTTTGAAAATCATTTTAATAAAAGAAATTTAGGTATTAAAAATAAATTCTAAATTATCTAAATTTTTCAAAAATATAATTTTTCTTACTAAAGATAGTCACTTATTTTAATCATTTGCTATACTAAAAATTTAACTAAATTCTCTTACTCATTTCTATATTCAAAATTTTACTTCCCTAATATAACTTCATATACATGATCATTTTTGTTCAAATCAAAATCAAATTTATTTGAAGTACATTTAAGAACAAATAAATTTCAAGTTTTAGAAAAATTTTCTTCCCCTCCCAGACTTAAGTTTTTAGAAAGATAAAATATTTTAGCATCATATATAAATTGTCAGGAATGAAAACTAAAAATAACTTGCTAGCAGAAATTTTTACATCCTAAATATATTTTACATCCTAAATATATCCTAAATATATAAGTACAAAAATTAAAACAGGAGTAAAAATTAAATTTTGATCAAATTTTAATTTATTTAACATGTAGAGATTCATTAGACTTCTATACAGTGGAGGATAACATAAAAGCAAAAAAGCACACTAGCAAGCATACACAACTGCAACATAAGGAAAATATCTGGTAATAAATTGAAAATTTTGAATATGAAGTCTTTAAGTTTAAGTTAGAAATATTCTAAACCTTCCCAAGATTTAGATTTATGTTCAAAACAGACTAACTAAATACACTAAACAACAAAGTTAACATAATTACTACCATAAAAAACACAATAACTACTCACAAGAGCATAAATACATCACAGTAGTGTCTACAGAACAAACAAACAAAACTAACAGTCTTAACAAAATATAAATCCAAACAAAAAAAAAGTACAATATAACTGTACCACAAACAGTTCACAACAATACATAAAAAAACCTAACCTAAATTATAGAACCAGTCTAATCATCCTCCTCCTTAGCATCACTCTCATCACTATGCTAAGTGGCTGCAGGCTCATATGATGGATATCTTGGATATTGGGGTTTTCCATAGATGAGTGGAATTCTTCCTCATAATCACTATGTCTCCTCATATATCCATCTATGTGTTCTGCAAAATTTTCTAAAATTAATGCCTTATCAGCAACATAGTTAACGTTGTCCAAAATTTTATGCAATAGTTGTGACTGAGAATCAGATCTAGAAGTCTGACCATGTGATGTAGAAGCATGTGAAGCGAACACTCGAGATGTCAAAGCAGCTGAACTACTAGAAAATCCACATCTCCAGCCAAAAATTGAATGATGTGAATAAGACTTCACATTCAAACTAGTAATCGGCTTCAGTGGCTACAACATCTCCTCCCAACTATCAAATCTAGCTCCAACCTACACACATAATAAAAAAATCAAGGATATGAATCCCAAACCTACAACAGTAGCAATGACAATAGAAATAGAAATAATAAATCAAAGCTTCAATGTTGATGGGCTTGAACTACTGAATACAATATGAATACAATAGTTCAAAGCAAAGTTGCTCGATCTTGGGTCACTTCACTAAGATGATTGGTAGGTAGCAGACGATCAAAAATGAAATAGTGACATTCCTTTGATGGGTTATCTAACTTCAAAGTGGGGAACTTGACTCTCCTTTCATTGGTAATCTTCCATAATCCTCTTCCTCCAGTTAATGATGAAATAATCTTGTCTAACTCCTCCTCATTTAGACTATAGTTGGAATAAAAACAAAAAGTGCTCAGGGGTAAATGATAAAACTTATTTTTTACCTCAGATGAGAAAGGCACTGTCTTTCCTCTTAACCATGACTTCTTCTGCCTTGGGGAAATTTACATAGAACTCCCGAATAACAGAAATAACAGCCACAACAGAAAAAAAACAAAATCGCTCCCACAGGCGACGAACAATTAAATCTTCCATAGCTCCTCCCAAACTCTTAAAATAATGCTCAAGAATCAACTTCCTTGATTGCAGCACATCAATGACCGATCCCTCCTGAGTTTTCAAAATCATAAACTTGCTCGAATCAAATTGGGTCTTTCCCTTACTCCTCTTCTTTCTTGGGGCCATTCTACAAATTGGTGCCATATCTATAAATATATATATAATACACAATAAATCCCAATTTCAACTCTAAATTTTTAAACTTAACTCGTAAAAGCTTAAACTACCAAATTTATGTATTCTCCATAGTTTTTCTCAAATTTTCACCATGAATAGTGATTTTAGGGTAGATCCATAATGTGTTCAAAATACATGGTGAAAATAAAAAAATTTTTGAATAGAAGTGAAGCTCTTACCTCAAGAAGATCAAATCTAACAAATTTTACTTCAAACCAACAAGAAATCTACAAATTAGGGGATGCCACATGAGCCTCAATTTTAGTGATTTTCTCCACTATTTCTTCGATATTGATAGCTAATAAACCATTGTATAACTCTGGCGCACTTTGAATAAATTTCTTTCTCAGTGCTTCCTCTTTTTTCTTCAATTCACTCTCCCAAGATGACATCTTTTAAAATCTCTCTCTTTTTCACTTAAAATTTAGGGGTAAATGGAAGTGTGATTTAGGGGTAAATGGAGGGGTAAATGGAAGTGTGGTGAGACTTCTCTTCATACCCTTCTATTTATAGGCTCTAAACCTCCCTTATAACTCCTAGGCACGTCTTAGAACTGCTATCCCATGATAAAGCCAACCAAATCATAGTTAAAACTTCTAGAAACCAAAATTTACACATGTTTTCAACTGATGCACTTAAGCGCCGGATATTAGCGCTTAAGCGCAGTGCTTAATTTAGCACATGTTAGCCTAACATCCAAAAACTTGTTCTAACATGTCTAAGTCATCTCTTATGGTCTTAGAATAACCACTAAATCATTATATATTATATTCAAAATAAAAATTTTCTAAATCAAACACAACAACATAACATCAAACACAACAACATAACATCAACATAACATTCAAAATAAACACATGGATAACTATGGGTTGCCTCTCACAGAGCGCTTGGTTTAAAATTGACAACTTAACGTAAGCAGTGCTTATTCTGGTTGACCCAACATCATAAGATCATTCAATGTAAGTTGGTGACCTAAAAAGTAGGGTTTTGGTTTGTGATAGTTCACTTTGAATATTTTATTAGTTTTAGGATCTTTGATATCCACAGCTCCATAGGGATGAACTTTCATCACAACAAATGGGCCCATCCGCCCGACTTAAGTTTGCCTGGAAAAAATCTTAACCCTGCAATATAAAGCAAAACTTGTTGTCCTAGCTCAAAATTTTTCGTAAGAATCCTCCGATCATGCCACATCTTCACCTTTTCTTTGTAAATCTTAGCACTTTCATAAGATTCATTCCTTATCTCTTCAAACTCATTTAATTGCAATAGTCTTTTCTCACCAACATCCTAATATGCTTTATGCTCAAGTTCAACTGGTAAATGACAAGCTTTCCCAAATATTAGCCTATATGGGAAAATTTTTATAGGAGTTCTATATGTAGTCCTATATTCCCACAATGCATAGTCAAGTTTGACTGACCAATCCATTTTAGTTGGATTCACAGATTTTTCCAATATTATTTTAATTTCATGATTGGATAATTCAGCCAAACCACTTGTCTGAGGATGATAAGCAGTGACAATTTTATGGTTAATATTATATTTCTTTAATAAATTCTCATATGATATTTTTTTAATAACTTCTCCATTATGACATTTCATAAATGACTTCCCCCATTAGTAATGATCACTCTCGGCAACCCAAATCTACAAAATATATTTATTTTCAAAAACATTGCAACACTTTGAGCATCATATTGAGGTAAAGCAATAACTTCTATCCATTTGGATACATATACATAGATTTGGATACATAGTCTACTGCTAACAATATATATAAATTTATGAAAGATGGTATAAATGGTCCCATGAAATCTAATCCCCAAACATTAAATATCTCAACTTCTAATAAATAATTGAGGGGCATCTCATTTCTTCGAGAAATATTTCCTACTCATTGACATCGATCACAAGTTTTAATACAAGCGTTAACATTTTTAAAGATTGTAGGCTAATAAAATTCAGATTACAGAATTCTATATGTTGTTTTATAAACATCAAAATGTCCTCAAAAATTAAAATTTTGACATTTTTAGATAATTTAATAAGTTTCTTCTAAAGGCACACATCTTTGAATAATAAGATCCTTTTTTATTTATATAAAAATGGGTCATCCCCAAAATAAGTCTTAGCTTGAGATAAAAATTCCCTCTTCTGTTGTTATGTCATTCTATAGGGTATAATATCACTAACAATGAAGTTCACAATTTCGACATACCATGGAACATGTCACACATTAACATTGAACAATTCATCATCTGGAAAATGTTCATTAATCTCTCTTTCAAAATAGAGTGGGTTTTCTAATTCGAGCCTGGAAAAATGATCAGAAATTTGCTTCTCAGCTCCCTTCCTATCTACTATCTCAAAGTCAAATTCTTGCAAAAGAAGAATCCATCTTGTAAGTCTTAGTTTTGCATCCTTCTTTTTCATTAAATTCTTAATACCAGAATAATCAGTATGCACAACACATTTAGTTCTAATTAAGTGTGATCTAAATTTCTCAAAAGCATATACTACTGCTAATAACTCTTTCTCAGTTGTGGTATAATTAATTTGAGCTTCAATAAGTGTTTTACTAGCATAGTAGAGTTGTGGTATAATTAATTTGAGCTTCAATAAGTGTTCTACTAGCATAGTAGATACTTTGAAAATCTTATTATGTTTTTGTCCTAAAATAGCTCCAATAGCAAAATCACTAGCATCACACATCAATTCAAAAGATTTTTCCAAGTCTAGTGAAACAATAATTGGTGTAGTGACTAATTTTTCTTTTAATAATTCAAAAGCTTTTAGGAACTCCTTATCAAAATAAAAAATATATCTTTTTCAAGTAAATGGATTAGAGGCTTAACAATTTTTGAAAAGTCTTTAATATATCGCTTGTAGAATCCAGAACGTCCTATAAAAACTTCTAATTCCCTTTACACTTGTTGGATGAGGTAAATTAGTGATCAATTGAATTTTTACAAGGTCTACTTCCATATCATTTTATAAAATTTGTTGTCCAAAAAAAATTCCTTCTGCTACCATAAATTGGCATTTTTGCCAGTTAAGGACTAATTTTTTTCTTCACAGCACTTAAGAACTTTTGATAAATGTTCTAAACATGATTCAAATGAAGTTTCAAACACTAAAAAATCATCTATAGAAACTTCAATCCCTTTTTCAATTAAATCATAAAAAACAACCATCATATATCTTTGAAATATAGCAGAGGCATTACATAAACCAAAGGACATTCTTCTAAAAGCAAATATACCATAAGGACTAGTAAAAGTTGTTATCTCTTAATCCTCAAAAGCTATTTGTATTTGGTGATAACTAGTATATCTCATAAGAAAACAAAAGTATTTATGCCCAATCAGTCTATCCAACATTTGATCTAGAAAGGGTAGTAGAAAATAATCTTTCTGTGTGGTGAGATTTAATTTTCTATAATTAATGTATATTTACCATCTTGTGACTTGTCTTGTTGGTATTAACTCATTATGTTCGTTCGTAGTCATAATCACTCCGCCTTTCTTAGGAATGCAGTGAATCAAACTAAACCACGCACTATCTGAAATAGGGTAGATAATTCCAGCATCTAACCACTTTAAAATATCTTTCTTAACAACTTCTTTCATAACAAGATTTAATCTCCTTTGAGGATCAGTCTTGGGTTTTCAGTTCTCTTCCATATGAATTCCATGCATACAAATTCAAGGACTGATTCCTTTTATATCAGAAATTATCCATCCAAAGTCTTTTTTGTATCTCTTTAAAGTTTTTATTAAACTCATTTCTTCCTTGGAAGTTAACTTTAAGGAAATTATAACAGGTAATGTTGAGGAATGACCTAAAAAAGGCATATTTTAAATGTTCAGGAAGTAACTTCAACTCAATCTCAGGAGATTTTTCAATTGATGTTTTCAATTGATGTACAAAAAGATTTATCTTTTTCTGTAGTGTCCAAAACTTCAAAACTTTCTCGAACATAATTTGAAGCTTCCATATAAAAATCTTCAAATTGATCTAATTCCTCTTCTTACTCGTGTTCCAACTCTTTCATTGCAAATTTCTCTTCATAAGTTATTTTGAAATGGTATTCATGTAAATATCTTATCACATCCATTCTATACATTCTATAACATTCATCATGATAACATTCATCATGTTTACCTTTTGCAGGATATTTCATTGATTTGAAAATATTAAACGTAATTGTCTGATCATTGACACGCATAGTTAATTCTCCTTTCTTCTCATCTATCACTTCTCTTCCTGGAACTAGGAAAGTTCTCCCCAAAAATGATAGGTATCTCCTTATCTTCCTCCATATCTAGCACAATGAAATCAACAAGAAAGATAAATTGATTCACTTTCACTAAGACATCTTCTATAACTCCTTTAGGATAAGTTATTGAATGATCTACTAACTATAGAGTTACAATAGTAGGAGATATTTCTCCTAATCCAAATCTTTTGAATATTGAAATGGCATAAGGTTAATGCTTGCACCTAAATGACATAAAGCTTTCCCATAAATATGTCTCCTATTGCACATAGAATTATCAAGCTACCAAGATCTTTAAGATTTTCAGGATGCTTTTTCTAAATTATAGCATTGCACTCCTCACTAAGTGCAACAATCTCGTTATCTTTAAACCCTCTTTTCTTGTTAAGAATATCCTTCATAAACTTCATATAGTTTGACATTTTTTCTAAGGATTCAGCAAATGGAATATTAATTGTAAGCTTCTTAAAAATTTTCAGAAATTTTGAAAAATTATTTATTCAACTTCTGTTGATGAAGTCTCTGAGGAAATAGAGGTGGTGATTTTTTAGAGGTGGTGATTTTTCCAAGATTTTTCCAAGTCAACTTTAAGTGTAGAAATAGGTCTCTCTAAACCTTTTGGAACAAATTCTTTAGGCTCTTCAATTTCATTTCTCTCCACTTCTGTCTCTTTGTGAACTCTACCTTCCAATTCTCTTCTGCTTCTAAGTTGAACAACTTTCAATTGCTCTTTATTTTGGTCTTTTGAATTTACTTTAGTATTACTAGGAAGTGTTTATTGGGATATATTACTTAATGAATTTGCTATTTGTCCCAATTGATTCTCAATATTTCTAATTGTAGCTCCCTGACTTTTCAATTGATTTTCCATTTGTAACGCCACTTCCTCTATAGAAAACTTTTTCTCCTTGAATTGTGGATTACTATTAAAACCTGGAGGATAAGTCGGTCTATAATTACTATTCCCTTGGTTGTTCCAGTTTCTCAATGGGTTTACTTGGTTGTTCCTCAATTGTTGATTATTACCACCCAAAGTATTATTCCTGTTAAAGTTGGGATGGTTATTCCAACCTGAGTTATAATAGTTTAAGTATGGGTTATTTTGCTTGTTGTTTATGGCATTCAAACTTTCTAGTGATGCTTGAGAATCTACCATTTTACCTAATTCATTCTCTTCAATCATTGTAATTGGTTGGGAAAAATTCATTCTAAATTGGTTTAACTTCTTTGAAATTATAGCAACTTGATTTGCTAACATTGCAAAAGCATTAGTTTGTGAATATTGGCTACTTTCTTAGGATTTACCATTTCAGAATGCCACTGAAAATTATTTGTAGCTATCTCTTCAATTAAAGCATAAGCATCATGAAATGGTTTTGACATCAATGAATCACAAATAGCTGCATCGATATTAGATCTAAGAGATTCAACTAATCCATTGTAAGCATGGTGTAGACACTTTTTCAATATTTCTTTAAATCGTTCTCATGCTTCATAAATAGATTCTCCTTTCAAATTGATAAGAAGATGTAATATCATTTCTAAACTGCATAGTTTTTTTATGGTGGAAAATATTTAGCAAGGAATTTTTGTGCTAAATCACCAAGTTTTGATAGATCCCTCAACAAGAAAAAAAAGTTTATGTTTTATAGCATCATATGATACACCATCATATTTAAATGTAACACAAAATTCTAGAAAATTGGCAAGACGTAAATTTGGATCTTCAGTTGGTGCTCCTCGAAACTGATTTTTTGATACCATTTGAATTAGCCACTATAGTGGGCTTTTGAATACTACAATGAAGTTCATTCACCGTATGGTTTGCATAATCTCTTAAAGGTCTAAACTCTTCAGCTTTTTGATTATTTTGATCTGCCATTTCTTGAAATTTTTTATTTTTTTCAAAAATATTTAATTTTTAATTTTCTAATAGTTCTTTCGAATTCAAAATCATAAGACACAAGTCCTGTGGAGCCTGAACTATGCATACATTACTACAAAACACATAAAATAAAATAAAAACACACAAACAAGAACTTTATGTAAAAACACATTACAATATCCCTATAATAAATCTAAAAATTTAAATAAGACTATAAAAATAGAAAATTTCTTTCTAAAAATTTCTTTAAAAATTTTATAATGTTCTCGACAACGACGCCAAAAACTTGATCCCGATTTCTAAAAAAATGTTGTCAACTCTGATGTATGTGATTATATGCTTAATTTCTTTAATAATAATTCTTACTTTACAACAAAGCTAAACAATGATCTCAAGTAAAAGCTTGGTGAATTCTTAACTTTGAAGCAAATAAGATTATAGTTATAATATTTAAATATGGGATACTACGCAAGTATACGTATCGTTATCAAGTAACATAAGACTTTTTTATTAAGCTTTGAATATCAAACCCACAGGGAAAACTACAATATGCAACTTATAAAATAAGAGAAATTAGATAACAAAATTCTACTTAGCAAAATATTCTTACTTAAACTCTAGATATTAAAATTGGAATAAAAGTTCAATTCTTTTTCTGTAAATTTTGATAATTGAAAATAAGGTAAGCAATAAAGTAAGCAACTAACTAACTTAACTAAATAGTTGCAAGATAAAGATAATATAAATAAAATATCTTTTTCCTTATTATGAATCAGTAACAAGTATAAGAATTCTGTTGTGGAAATATTCTAATTATGTTATGTCAAATAGGAGCAATAGTATTCTTTACCTTTACTAGAGATGCTATAAATAACAATGGATAATCTATAGTTTGAATAGTCTTAAAGACGAGTTAGGTAGGGAAGATACTAGCTCTCACTCTAGAGTTCCTTCTTCTCCCTCCACCTAAGGGCTAACATCTATTTTCAAAACCTAAAACTATCAATCAAATTAGGGGCATTAACCTGTCACTCTAACGTCCTCTAATTCTACACCCTTCAAAGTTTATTTTCCTATTCATTTGCACTCAACCCCAGGAGCTACATTCTCATCCATGAAAGCAAATGTGATTCTTACCATTTGTTTACTAAGACAATACCATCTCGGATCTTACATGTTCTTACAACATATAATAACATCTCAATTGGCCAAATCAAGAAGTAAATGAAGTATAAGGTTTGAAATCATCACAACTTCTTCCAACATTAAAGATTAATATTTCACACAACTTCCTTTCAATACTTAATCACTTAACATTTTAAGGATAAAGATAAAAGAAAACTACTCAGAATTCATGGAGAAAACACAACCACACTTGATTTTAAAAGTAGAAATCATGCACACATATAGGAAGTTTAAATTAAAATAAAATGTAGTCACAAAGATAAACACTTATCTCAAATCCTCTCCACCAAATTTCTTGAAGTTCCATTGAATCTCTTCCTTCACAAACAATACAAACTAAAACTCAAAATAAAAGGAAAAGGTGGTCGGCAGTGGCAGCCGTGATGGGCGGCGGCGGCGGTTACTCCGGATGGATGGATGATGATTAACCTCTTCCTTTGATGATCCAAGTCTTATTCAATAAAAATACAAGAGGTGCATCAGTGTCTCTTTAAAATGTGTCTCCATTCAATGAATCTTCTAAAAGATTCAATGAATCTTAAAATGTGTCTCCATTCAATGAATCTTCTAAAAGTTGCCTCCTTTTAAAAGCCAATTGAATGAATTTTCATGTCCATTAACTATTTCCTACATTTTTACTAGGGTTGTTTCAAAAATCTCTTAAAAATTTCATCCAAATTCAATGAATCATCAAAGAACTACTTCTGGGGCTTAGGCGTGGGGCACCTGGCGCTTAGGCGCGACTCTCTCTTTGCGAGTCCTGGGCGCTTCGGTGCCTCAGTTCATTTTTGCACCTTCTTTATTTTTGCTCCAAATCTGATCCTTTTTACTCCTTTTACCATTTTTCATTCATTTGATTGTATTTGAAAGAAAAACACACAAATACCTTTCATTAAAGTGCAATATCTCAAAAATAGGTATTAAAATGTGCACATAAAGATTATATATTTTAGGTGTATCAGTGTCTAATAGCACAGTGATGCGTGGAGCTTCGACGGGTAGCAAGATTACGTAGCGCCGACGTAGATAAATAGAAAATAGGTCTTTTTATTTAATTCAAAAAACTTCAAAAACACGTAATTTAGTGTAGAAAAATCTTAAAAATAAAATAAAAATACACTGTGCTCAGTGAACAGAGGAGAATCATGTGGATAAAAATTATTTTTTTAATTTACATTTAATTTTAAATTAATTAAATACCCAAACCTTCATTAAATTGTAATTAATTACATATTAATCACCATAAAAGGAAATTTTGAGGGTTTGCTCTCTCCGTTATTGAGAATGTTCTTTGATTTTTTCAAAGTCAGAGACCACTTCTAGCATAGTGAACCCTAATATCCAAATTTAAGTCACTCTTTTGATTAAAATAATTACATAAATTAAAATTAAAATAAAAAAAATATAGGGTTTATTTTGGTAAATTCATTATGGTCATAGGTGTGTAAGAAAAAAAAAACTTAAGTTTAAATATTTTTAAAACACAATTTCCTAATTTAAATCATTAAAACCCATAAAAAAATTAAATAAATAAAATATGATTTAAAAGCTCATCAAAATTGGTTCACATTCAAGAAAATGATCACCATAAGGCTCCATAAAAATTTGGAACCATTTTAAGTTGGTTTAACATCTAAAGTATATTTTTCAAGGAAAATGAGATTTTGGCACTAAAATAATTATAATAATTAAAATATACCTAAAAAAATAAAAAAAAGTGGTTTGGAGTGATCCTTGTGACCAGGGACACCCAAGAAAAATAAAATTGGTGTTAAAATAAAAATTTTATTTTTGAGCTATTTTTCAAATTAAAAATAATTAAAAATCACAAAAATACAAAAATGCACCAAAATGTCTCTAAATTTTTCCCTAACCACTTGAGAACAATTAGAATATTTTTATTAATTTTCTAAATAAAGATATGTATTTTTAAATGCCTAAAAATATATTTTCCTAATTTTTCACTAAAATAATTATATAAAATAAAATAAATTTAAAAAAAATACAAAATAAATTTCTCTAAGTTCCTTGAAGTCAGAGAGGTCAATGAGAGATATAAAATTGACTTTTTAAAATAAAATGTATTTTTTATTTAATTAAACACCAAAATAAAAAAAATACTTAAAAAATTAGATTATAATTAAAAAATTCAAGAAATTCACTCTAAGTGGTCCTCTAACCTAGGTGAACCTTCAATACTTTTTCTAAGGATAGAAACTTTACTTTAGTTTATTAAATGAATTAACTTTAGAAACTCCTATTTTTGGATTAAAATAATTATAGAAAATAAAATGAAAATCAGAAAAAATATGATTTCTTCTCTGGTACCATATGATTTCTTCTCTGGTATCTCTGGTACCTTAATTAACCCATGAGAGATAGGTTAGCAAATTTTCAAGTCCATGTGAATTAATTTAAATGATTTATGAAGATAGGAGCCTTAGGGGCAAAATTGTAATTTTCACCTTTTCATTTCCTAGTCAAAATTTAGGGCGAGCTAAGGGCTTAAAGATTTGAGCCTAAAAATTATTTTAAGGTGATTGAAACATGAGGGTAAGAGGTAGAAACCAATTAACCTCCACTTTTAGGATAGAAGGGTATAATTGTAATTATTCTAATTGTTGAATATTGGAAGAAGAAATCAACTTGAATGATTTTAATGTTTGCGACATAAGTTAGGAAGTCAATAAAATATGGTTGAGTCATAGGTCAATCTTTCAATTAAATCTTCTTAAAATGACTTCTCCTAAATTGCACATCCACCATTGGTGTCTTTTGAGCTTTGTAGTGAGCTAAGTTTAATCTAAAGATACTGGAAGATTAGTTGAAAGATAAACCATAATTAATTAGCTTTAAGCACTACAATCTCAAGTTTTTTTGTTCCTCTCTCATGCATAATTGAGATATAACACTGAACACAATTTAAAGCTAACGAACCTCGAGGTGTTCTATTCAACAACATAATAAGTTTAAATGAACTCAAGATAATCTAAGAGATTCTTAAGATTTGTTTAGGGCTATGGCTCGAACACTTTATAATCTTTTGGATTTTTTGAAAAGCAATTGAACTTATTATGATTTGTTCAGGAAAATCATCCTTAAAACCCTTAGGGACCCACTAAGTTATGAATTGTGGTCTCTTTTGCTACTTAGTAGTTGCTCTACTTCCACTTTGCAATATGTTCATGATTATGAATGCTAACATTTCAATGGGAGCAGCGAGAAGATGATACCTATGTGTATACTATTTATTTATTGTCATTTTATTTCTACAATTTATTACCATGTTATTATATTATGTATGCTTAGTTGGAACACTTTCATAAGCCAGAACAATAATTTTTAAAATTAAGATTTTTTTTTTAAAAAAAAGTTAAACTTAAACATTTTCAAAATAAAAAAATAACATAATACGTCCTTTTGAATTTACGGGAGTCCCTCGAATGAGGTAACCCACGGTTGTTAATGAGATCTCACCAGTCTAAATGAGTTTAACCACTTATTTAGTCTAAGTAAATTCAAAAAAAAATAGTGGTACCGGAATGATAGAACCGTGGGATCCTAACGGGTGTCACTCTAATCAACTATAACCCCCTTAACACTTAAACAACAACAAAAACCTGTCACATAAACTGTGAAACCATGAACCTGGAACTGTCACCTTGAAAAGGATTTACATAAGAATTACTTCGAGAGAGTAACCCAATCTGCAACAATAAATTCCTTTATATTTAAATAACAAACCATAGGACTTCGAACAGTTCATCTAGTACGGTATAAATCCTTAACTCATTTTTAGGCCTTTACATAACCATGTTGTGCAATTTAAGCCCTAACTCATTTTAAGCTCTGAGGTTGTCGTTCATTACGACATAAACCCTCCTATCTTCCAGGCTATTTACATGATCATGTCGTGCAAGTGTAAGCCGTAAATAATTAAAATTGACAGCATGAAACATCAAATAATATTTTCTCAAAATTGAAGCCAAATAATTGGATAGCTTAAGAAGTCACCGAGGTTCTCATCGGATCAACAACATTTCCTACCTTCCATTCCTTTTGATTCTTGAAAATAACTATTCCTACTTGATCCACTCCCTTCTGAATTTCCAATGTTCAATCTTGAAAATTGAAACTTTGAAATTCTTGGAGGCAAAGCCACTAATCTGAATCGAGAGTTCTCTTAAGCCTTTGCTCACTTAAGATGTAATTAACTATAGGGGCTTACCTTTATAGAAAACTTTGGAACCAAACTTAATATAAACACTATCTAATCTTCCATATTAGATAAGGGAACTTTTCATTCAACATAAAAGGTTTCGTAGGCCAAAATGAATGTCATAAAAATTTGTAGTTTATTTAATCGAGTCTCACTATCAAATAATGGTGTCGATTCCTCTGGATAAGAACATAACTTGCAGTGTTACTCTCTTTTATTTGAAATATTACATATATGAGATCAATTCGGTCTCATAGAATATATATAAGCTTACCCTTCAAAATCATTTCAAAAGTTTATCCCTTAAATTTGCCAATATATATATATATATATATATATGGCAAAAGATGAAAATTTTTATTAAAATAAAAAAGAGGTGACAATTTTTAGGTGTGGGGCATTAAACAGGTCCCCCTAAAGCACAAACAAAAAAGGAGGAGTAGGGGAGGTGGAGACTGATACAATCTAGGACTCTCCTCCACACTTAGCCAAAATATTTATTGGTCAATTTCCTTCTTTATAAATAAAGGTGAAAGTGACAAAAATATCATTCATCAAGGTTTGTATCTAGATGATCCACTGGAGAATATGCGAAGGAGGATTGATGTGATCGGTAATATATGCCAAGAGCTGGGAAGAGTCCATATCAACTTGTATAAAAGGCCATTTATTAAAAATGGCCAATTTGAGAGCCCAAAAAACAACCATAGATTCAGTCTCTAGAGCATATTGAGCAATTTTTGGGGAACAAAAATATAGCAAACATCTAACTTGATGGTCTCTGAATACACCTTCAATACCAGCCCCCTGGGGGGGAGAAGCTGCCATCAATGTTTACATTGATTGTAGGGAAGACATGTTTGTCCTAGAAAACTTTAATAACTGAGGAAATATTAGGACCAGAGCTTTTTCTTATGTTCAGTAAGTTGGGGAACTTCTTAAACTGTATGAGTTTTCTGATGAAGGCTAGAAAATGTGAAGCCACCTGCAGAGCAGTAGAATATTTATCCTTAAACTTGGTTTCTAGCAGCCTAAATGAACCATGCAGTAATAAAAGGGATTCAAGCCAACAGCTGCTCCTTCCAACCAACCCAACAAGATGTCATGAGGTTCCACTCCAATAGCATAATGTTGATCTTCAGGTTTTGTAGAAGAGAGGTCTAGACTCTTTAGGAGAAGGGGCACTCAAAAAATAAATTTAATGGAGATTCAACAGCAACTTTGCAAAGATAGCAAATTAAAGGCCCTTTAAGGCCTTTTCATTTTAAAATTTCATCAGTGGGTAGTAGATGATGGAAGGATCTCCAACAAAAAAATGTCATGGAGGGTGTTAAATATTTGTTCCACAGGCAGTCACCCCAAGGCACACTGTCCAATTGATATAACTTAAAGTAGATGGATTTGGTGAGGCTGTAGGTAGAGCTGGACTGAAACACCAGTCTTTCAAATCTAGTTATGTCAAATGGTAGGTTGGAAATGAGAGTGGCTGAGTGCTGATCCAGAAAAGATTTCAGGATGTCAGAAAACTAAGAATTACCATCCCAGTAGTCCTCTACCAGGAGTTCAGTGTCCAATTCAGCAGGTATAGAAGAAGGAAATTGAGCAGGGCACCATCTATCTAATTAGAACTTCAGTTTTCCCTTACCCAAATCCCACAGGAAAAGATTTTCAACAGTCTACCTCAATTTGAGAAGATTAACCCAAATTCTAGAATCTCCAAGCTTTCTAGTGACCAAATTGGGATGAGAGTTTATGTAGTTTTTGTCCATCATAAATTCAGCCCGAAGAGTATTTTTTTTGTCTGAATTTGAGCCATAGTTTGTAGATACTAATCTTTTGCAAGTGTTGAAGTCCTTTAAATCCAAGACCCCCGACAGAAGTTGGTTTAGCAGCTTTTTGCCAGCTAGCCCAGTGAAGAAGTTTTCTCTAACCAGACCATAGAAATCTATTGAATCACTTTTCCAATTGGAGTTGGGTGCTCTTCTTCATGACTGCCATCTATAGAATGTATGTTGGGAAGGTAGTAAGAATACTTTTGAGTAGTGTGATTCTACCCCCATTGGATAAAAAGGAAGTAGTCCAACATTGAATTGTGAATTTGTTTAGCCACCACCTCATCAAAATGTGTCTTCTTTGATCTACCTTTGAGAAGGGGAACTCCCAAATACTTGAAAGGGGTAGTCGTGGGGGTGAAACTAGTGAAATCATTGATCCATTGTTTAATGTTGGGGAGAGTTCTTTTGTTGAAGAGAACATGGCATTTATGTTTATTTAGCATCAGGTTGGAAGAGTCTTGGAAAGCCTTTAAGAAATTATTAACAAGTTTTACAAAAGCTTTGTCGGCTCTTGAGAAGAAGATTATGCCATCTGCATAAATCGGGTGGTTGATATCCAGGTTAGATTTGTGATGATACTTGCAGTAATTCTTCCTGTGAGTTGCTTATCTAGCATTCAAGATAGGTAGTCCAAGGCAAGGATAAAAATAGTGGGGAAGGTGGGTCTCCTTGCTTGAGGCCCCTGGAAGCTTTAAAGAATCTATTTGTTTTCTCATTAATGAAGATAGTTTTTACATTGCCATCCATCCTTCTTTTGATGAGTTGATAAAAACAATTTAAGAAACCCCTAGCTGTCAGGGATTCCAGCACAAACTTCCAATGAATTGTGTAATATGCTTTCTTTAATTCAAGTTTGTAGATGAGATTGCCCCCCTACATGTTTTGTCAATATCATTCAATAATTCTTAGACTAACTGCACATTGTCCCCTATGTATCTACCCTTAACAAATCCTGCCTGCTTAGGACTGATCAAATGAGTAAGACGAGGTTGCAGTCTCTCAACAAGGACTTTGCTAATATTTTTGCTAACCACCTTGGTAAGGCTGATTGGTCTAAATTGATGTCACTGGTCACTGACTGTGGATTTAGGAACAAGGACTATAGTTGCTGCACAAAAATAGTTAGGTAGATCAACACCCTGGAAAAAGCTTTTTATGGCTAGAATCACATCAACTTTAATGATACCCCAAGACTTTTTATAAAAAAATTGAAGTTAAGCCATCATGTCCAGCTGTCCTCCCAATGTATATAGTGGTAAGGGCATTCCAGATTTCTTCCTCAGTAGGGAATGCTGCAAGATTGAGTGATGTAGTATAAGAATGGTCTGAAAAGAAGAATGATAGATCAATGTTGTATCTTCGTGAGGTGGGGCTTTGCAATAACTTTTTCTAGTAGTCAACAACATTCTCAGCTATTTTAGTGGAATCTCAAATCTATCTCCCATTAACATCCTTAATGGAATGGATAGTATTGCATTTGCGCCTATACTTGATACAAGCATGGTAATATTTAGTGTTTCTGTCCCCATCAACGAAACAGCTGATGAAGGCTTATTGTTTCATAAAAGCTTCTTGTCAAGCCAAAACAGTGAGAATATTTTCATTGGCTTCATGAAGAGAGTTTTCATCAGCTTCCCCATTGACAGCATCATATTCTAAGGCCACCAAATCCTTTTCAGCCTGTTCAACCCTTGTGAGAACATTACCAAAGGTGCTCCAATTCCAGTTAGTAAGTGCCTTACCAACTTTTTTTTTGCAAAAGCCATAGCTTAATGAAATGGTTGGGGAGATCCATATCCTTCCAATGATATGAGATAGTGTTAAGTAAATCGTGATGACCATACCACATATTTAATATTTGAAAGGAGTTTGTCCCTTGTTTGTAGTAGTAATAGTGATGAGGAGTGGTATGTGGTCAGATCACGCAAGGTTGAGATGAGTGATAGTGGTGTGGAGAAAATGTTGAATCCAACAATCATTAACTAAGAATCTATCAATTCTTTCCCAAAGCTTGCCCCTTATCCAAGTGAAAGAAGGTCTAATGAAAAATAGATCAAACAAGCCAGTAGCCTGGATATTATCATTGAAAACAGTGATGGTGGACAAGATAGGGGGTCTGCCTCCTTGCTTTTCCATGGGAGATGCAATGCAATTGAAATCTCCCCCAGCCAACCAGCTTTTGTCCATATGTTGACTAATAAGAGAAAGCTCCTCCCAAAGTTCCATTCTGGCACTTTTGGTACAACCTGCATAAATAATAGTGACACGTCCAGAGTGATCAACCATTGTAAATGAGAAATGAATGAATTGGAGATGATTAATTAAAATGGAACAAGAGAGCTAGTGTCTACAGAAAAGCCAAGTTTTGTTATTGGGATTATGAAGCAAACTAAAACCAGGAAAGAACTTTAAAAACTTTTGAGGTTTATGATGGGGTAGAGGTTCCAAGATAGCCAAACACCATAATTTATGTTTTCTATTTTTTGTAGACTTTTCAAGGAGTGCGGGTGGGCAATCCCCCTTATAATCCAACATAAGATGTTAATCATGATGAAAAGACTTGTCTCTCCCCCTGTTGAGTCTAGTAAGAGACTCCCTTCTAGCTGAATAAGTGCAACCAGCTTCCACAATGTAAGTATCTTCATGGGACTCCCAGAGGAGTTTCTTCTTTTTTCTGCCACTTTGAGTTTGCCATTCAGCTTCAAGTGTGAGTTGCAATTCCTGGACAAGATTAGAGGAGGGAATCAAAGCACAGTCCTGTAACTTGGGTTCAGAAATTTGCAATCTTTCTTGCTCAATGTTTGTTACCAACTGATTGGGAGCTGGCTCAAGGGGACCAACTTCAATATTGTTGGTGGTGGCCACATCTTATGGTTGAGGTGTAGTAGCAATCCTCATAATAGCTACATTCTCCCTCACTTCAATATAAGGATCAAAATCTTCCCCAACAACAAAAGTGTGTGTGTGTGTGTGTAGGAGGGGGGTGGGTTATCATCAGCCACAACTTTAGCCACAAGGGAAATGTTGTTGGGATCAGAAGAAATGATGGGAGAATTCCTTGTCCCCTTGGAGCCCCTTGTTAGCTAGAGCAACCATGTAAGCAAAGACATTGGTTTCCTTGGAAGCACCTTCCTTCTTCTTTCTTAAGTTTGGGTGCAGTCTAAAGCATTCTATCATCTGTGTGGCCAAACATTTTGTAGTGGTGGCAATAGTAAGGACTTTGTTCAGCTACAATTCTTTGTCAGTACCCATTATGCTCAGTGCCAGCCAAATCTCATCAACCTCAGATAGGGCAATGTCTCTTTCAATCAAAATTCTAGCCATAGATGGTCTAGATAGATTAAAGGTGGGAACATCTAATTTCATGGGTCTGCCAAAAGTCTTGACAATGTTGAAGAGGACTTTATGATTAAAGAAATGTAGTTTAAGCCTAAGGAGTTTGAACTAAATTGGAACAATGGGAAGCTCCTTGCTAGGATCAAAATTTGGTGACCACTTAAGCAAGTTCATAGATACTGTAAAATTTGCTTGGAGAACAGTTGAGCATAATTCTCTTCTCTAGATAGATTGATTAGGATATGTCTTTCATCCAACAAACCCACTCTCCAAGCACCATTCAGCTTCAAGCTATCAAAGAATTTTTGGATAGCCTCCATTTTTGAGTGACCAAGCTGGAACTTACCAATTAGAGTGAACTTGCAGACTTTAGTGAGTCCTTGAATGTTCTCTTCAATGTAAAAGATAGCTAGTTTTCTTCCTTTTCTACTCAAAGGCTTAATGATAGGGTCAACTCCATCATGGTAAGCTTGAGGGGACACCAAATTGTCATAGTTTTTAATGGTGTCAAAGCCCTTACCCACCACATCGGCAAAGGTAGCTTTAGCCCATTGTATGTTGGTTGCCAAATCAATAGGAGTAGGTTCAGCCATCAAAGAAAGTAAAGGAGCAGCTCAAACACAAAATACCCGCACCAATGGCAAAGAGGCAAAACCAATGGAATAGTAAAAATGTGAATAGAAATTTGCCCGGGAAGGGGAAAACTCCAAAAATCAAAAAACCACAACAACACTAGAGAAACCAACACTCTAAAACCAAAGATTAGAGGGGGAGAAGAGGAAGGGATTACGCCACAGCAAAGCCAGGAATCAACCATCCCGTGGAAAACCTTAGCAGAGCACCATGGTGAGCAGCCGCTTATCCTTA
>NW_018164859.1:247627-256782 GCF_001263595.1 Phalaenopsis equestris
AGAGTGGTTGATATATATATATCATCTAGAATGTTCTAGGCTAGGTTTTCCTCCCTGGGAAATTTGGGCGGCGATGGACTTCTCCCATGTCGATTCTTCGTTCTTTGGTGAGATCTTCCCCTTTTTCTTCACTTATTTTGCATTTTTCTGGTGCTTGTTTGCTTTCTGGAGGTTTTTTTGTGGGTCTCTTTTGCTTTCTCTGCTCATGGCAAAGAGCTTTGCAGACGTTTTTATTGGAGGTAGTTGCTCTAAGATTGGGGCTTCGGGTAATTTCGCAGTTCCTTTCATGAGGCCTTCGGTACTGAAGGTGGGTATAATTTTATCAAGAAGATTGCAAAAAAGAATGGAAAATTTGCTTGGTATGTTTCAGAGGAGGAAACATATATTCTTGCTTCTTTCTGTGAGCATGTGTTGGTTGGTAAATTTCTCTATGACCATCCTAAGCTTGAGATAATTAGACGGGATTTTGATTCTCTTAAACTTAAGGGTTTTTGGCAAATTGGGTTGCTTGACAGGAGACATATTTTGATCCAACTATCAAATGACGAAAACTATAAGCGTCTATTTGCTAGCCATTTTTTGAAATTTGAAGACATCTCGATGAAAATTTTAAAGTGAACGGTAGGTTTCGATCCCAAATCGGAGCCGCCCACTATTCCGGTTTGGATACTTTTTCCGGCTTAAAGTTTCATTTATTTAATCATGAGGTTTTACTTTCTCTAGCTGCCACTTATGGGAAACCACTAAAAATGGATGGTCCTACTCTTAACCTAACACGTCCTTCTAAAGCTCGTATCTTAGTGGAACGAGACATTACACTCCCATTTTGTGATGAAATATGGATAGGCTCGGCACATCAGGGTTATTGCAGAAAGTGGAAATCGAGAGGCACTCTCCCTACTGTTCACAATGTCGTATGTTTTGGCATGCCTCTTTTCATTGCTATAAGCTTCACCGTCATCTTCGGCAAGGAGCTGAACGCCCACCACAAGATCTTTGCAATATCAATCATGGCATTCCTGTTGATAATCTTAAACCTATTTTAGACACTGAAATTAATGATCAAAACCTTCCCATTGCTACTACTAATGTAAAAAATCTTCCTATTTGGACTACTGATATTGTACAACAGGTTACGTCAGTTGAGGAAGGTGCAGAGGAAGGTGTATTAAATGTTGAAGCTGTGGAAGTTGTTCCACAAAATTTATTACCTCCCTCTCAGGAGGCGGATGGTAATGTCCCTTTATTTAATGGCTCTCTTTCTAATTGTAATGAAAATTTGCTTTCACGAACTACTGAGGTAGAGGGCAGTGCTCTTATGATTAATGGCTCTCCACATATTCAGAATGAGAATTTACTTTCTGAAAATGTTATCCTTGCAGCTAATTTTGCTTTAGAAGAATAATGGATGGTCTAAAAGGCTAGTAGGAAAAAAGGTAAACATAAGAACGAGCTCTTACATCTTAATAAAGACAATATAATATATGATGGAAGATCTCATTCTGATGGAGAATAATTGTGCTCCTCTTCTTGGGCTACTAGAAGGGGTAGCATGAGAAATTATGTTTAATATCTTGCTCTAGAATATTAGGGGAGTGGCGGACCCTACCTCCCTTAATAGACTGAAGAATCTATGTAGATTCCACAAGATTTTCATTTTTGCTATATTGGAGCCTCTTGTCTCTCTAAATAAAAATCGTATATTCCAAAACTTTAAACAGTACAAGTATTGTTGCAATAAAAAACAACAAATTTTGGTTTTTTTGGAACACCAGATTGATCTTACTATTATTGATGATGAGGAAAAATTTATGCTCGTTCATTTTAATCAAGACATCATTTCATCTTGGGCTACTTTCGTTTATGCTAGCACTTCTCTTTAGGATAAGTATCTTCTATGGCATAAGCTTACTCTTATGGGTGATACTATTCTTGATAATTGGTTCATTGGGGGTGATTTTAATATGATCATGAAGCCTTCCGAGAGAAGAGGGGGTCAAAGATGTGACACTGCCCATATTAACAATTTCTACAATAAAATAAAGGAGGCTGGTCTTTATGATCTTGGCTTTACAGGCCCCACTTTTACTTGGAGAAGAGGTGCTCTGGCCCAGAGGTTGGATCGTGTTTTTGGAAATCATAATTTCCTTAACTATTTTCCTGTTTCTAAAGTTCAGCACTTAAATCATGCCGGCTCGGATCACAACCCTATTTTGATTTCTCTTGCTTTCACCATTAAGCCAACTACTTATCATTTTAAATTTCTTAATATTTGGACCACTCATTACACGCTTTTGTCTCTTGTTAAGCATGCTTGGAAAGTGGATTGTGTTGGGAACCCTTGGTTCATTCTTTGGCAACTTCATAAAAAGGTTGTGGCACATTTGTGTAAATGGAACTTAAATGTGTTTGGTAATGTTCACAATAAAGTGCAGGAGGCTCAGAGAGTGGTTGACAATCTTAAATCACAGGTGAATTATTCTCCGCAACTTGTTGATGATTTGGTTTTGGCTCATTCTAATCTTTTTCAGGCTATTTCTATGGAGTAAGATTTTCTCCAGCATAAAGCAAATGATACTTATTTTTCATGTGGTGATCGCAACACTAAATATTTTCATGCTTCCATAAAGCATAGGAGAAACATTAACTCTATTCATAAGATCAAATCTCCTTTTTGAGGTTATTTTACTCAAGATGAGGATAATGGCAATAGTGTGGTGGACTACTTCTCGAACCTTTTTATGTCCACTTCTCAGGTGACCCCTATTAATGCTTCTCTTTTTGATAAAGATCGTGAATATGTCTCTTCTTTTTCCCTCTATGAGATTCCTACAGAACAGGAATTTTTTTCTATTTTCAATGAAATCAAGTCCAACAAAGCTCCTGATCCGGATGGTTTTACTGCTTCATTTTATGTTGCCTGTTGGGAAATTATCAAAAAGGAAGTTACCCTTGTTGTACAAGGCTTTTTTAGGGTTTAGGGAGAAGACCCTAGCAAGTATTTCTCTTCTTCAATGATTGTGCTCATTCCCAAAAGGGATGACAAGTCTAATTGGGATAAATTTAGACCTATCTCCCTCACCACGGTCATATCTAAGGTTTTGAGTAAACTATTGCTTAGTCGGCTTCAACCTTTGTTACCCAAAATCATCTCCCCGCAATAGTCTGCTTTTGTTAAGGGCCTCGAGATTACTGATAATATTTTACTTGCGCAAGAGATTATCAAGGATCTTGATAAGAAATGTCATGGTGGTAATATGATCCTTAAACTAGATATTAAGAAGGTTTTCAACACTATAAGTTGGGATTTCATTATTAATGTTCTTCGGGCCCGTGGTTTTCTTAATAATTTTATTTCCTTGATCTTGAGATGGTTACAAAACAACTATTATAGTGTTTTGGTCAATGACAATTCTTATGGTTTCTTCTCTGCGCAAAGAGGAATTAAGCAAGGTGATCCTTTATCTCCTACAATTTTCATCATCGCTATTGATTATTTTTCTCGTTTACTCAATGATATGCAGGAGAAGAAGACTCATACTCATTTTCACCACAAATCCACTGTTTTAGTAAGTCATTTAGCTTATGTTGATGATGCCATTCTTTTTTCTAATGTGAGTAAAAATTCCATTAGGATGCTTATGAATGTCCTTGATGAATTTCAACATACTTCTGGTCTTAATTTTAATAAGGAGAAGTGTAAGCTTCATTTTGGCAAGTACGTTAACAACTCGATAGCTTCTTGGACTGTATCCTTTACTGGTTGTCATTGAGCTTCGCTTTCTCTTAAATATCTTGGTGTGAATTTATTAAGGGGCAGTAGGAAGAAAACTCAATTTGATGATGTTGTGGATAATATTAAAGCAAAAATTAATGATTGGCGAAATATTTTCCTTTCTAATGGTGGGTGTCTTACAGTACTTAAAAGTGTTTTAACGAGTATCCCTATGTATGCGCTTCAAATCCTTAAACTCAAGAGGAGCACTCAACTTTTGTTAGAAAGGCTTTTCAACAATTTCCTTTGGTCTGGGAGTCATTCAAGGAAGCACTGGTCCACTTTTAATAATATTTGCAAACCTAAGACTACTGGTAGTTTAGAAGTTAAAAGCCTCAATCAAATCTCTGAGATAAACATGTGTAAACTCTGGTTCAAGTTTCGTTCTAATGATTTTCTTTGGGCTAATTTCCTCTATCACAAATATTGCTCTCATGTTCATCCTACTTTAGTTAATTGTAAAGTGGGTGACTCCAAGACTTGGAAAGCTATTCTTAAAGCCAGATTGGTGGCAGGGAAATTTATCTTTTGGGACATTGGAGAAGGGAAATTTTTGTTTTGGCATGATGAATGGGGTTTGAGTGATGATGACTTCACTTTACAGCATGTTTTTTGTAATGATCTGACTATCTCTGATTTATGGCTTGACAATATTTAGGATGTTGCTAAATTAAATGATCTTATTGGGGTGCATGCACCCAATGTTTTAAAAATACCTATAAAAATCATTTAAGGGATACTCCGCTATAGAAAACAACGGTTTATCTCTTCCACCAAGTTTATTTATAATAAGGTTTACCACTTTAGAGATTCACATTGGGGAATTTTATTTGGAACAAGCTTCTTTCTCCATCTATCTCCTTCTTTCTTTGGAGGTTCTTTCTTGACATGATGCCTTTTGTTTTGAAAATGAAAGGTTTGAAGTTGGCTTCTCAATGCTATTTGTGCAAGAATGAGCAAGAAAATGCATCTCATCTTTTCTTTCTTTGTCCTTTTGCTGATGAAATATGGACTGCCTTGGGAAATCATTTTCATATTAAATGGCTTCACTCTATTTCTATTGCTGATTATTTGAGTATTTGGAGAGCTGCCTCCGTGGTCGACAAAAAACTGTTTTGTTTTCCTTTGGTGGTGCTTTGGTTCATATGGGTTGCGAGGAATGAGGCCAAATATGGAACTTCTATTTTTGCCCCTACCATTACTATCTCTTATATTCTTGCTCATTTCAATAGAGCTTGCCGTGCCATATGTTGTGATGTTATGCAGTTGAAGGTGGGTAGGATGGCCATTGTATTTAGATGACAACCCCCTCCTTTGGACTGTTTTAAATTCAATATTGATGGGAGCTGGCTTTCGGGTGCGGCTGGTGCTAGTGGTGTACTACGGAACCATTTGGGGCAATGTTTATATTTTTTTTGCTTCACCTACTCTTGCCTCCTCTCCTCTGGAGGCTGAAGGCTGGGTGCTTTTATTGGGTGTACAAGTGGTTGTTAGCCTTAACCTAGCTAATATCATTTTTGAAACTGATTCTCAAATTCTTATTGATATGTTCTATAAAGTTGATAGGACTAGATGGGATTTGCTTGGTATTATGAGAAGAATTTGTGATATTATTGAGAGGTATAATTTGAGTATTCAATTGTCTTTCATTTATCGAGAAGGTAATGCACCGGCAAATTGGTTGGCTAGGAAGGGTAAGGATGCCACTATCTTGCTCAATGGGGTTCATCCTCCTTCGCATTTAAAGATACTATTGAATGGTGATTCACTCTCAACACCTTATATTAGACTTTAGGGGCCTTCTTCGGTCCCAACTGGGGACTTTAAGCCTTTTTTTCCTGTTTTTCAATTGAGTTTTTTTTGCTTTGGCATCCTGGTGGTTTTACTGATTATTATGGCTTACGATCTCCTTACATTTTATATGAAGCCTTATATTGGTTACTCTATTCATTTAGTTTGGTGGTTGATGCTTGGCTTTGCCTCCTTGTAGATTTGATAAAATATATTGGAGGTTTTTATTATACTATAATGATTATATTCAAATGGGACATTTTGCTTTACTGGAAAATTTATATCAAGTTTATTATGACTTCTTTTGGGGCTGCTACCTTACTCACCTGGAGATTTGGTGTCCTCTATGCTGCAACTTTTTGTTATGGAATCGGTCTACTTTGGTCACTATCCATTTTGCCTTGCCAAAATTTTCTTTCGCAGTTTGTTTTGGGCTGCTCTTTATTGCAGGATTTTGGATTTGTGCTACGGTATATAATTGTTTGTTACTATGTGCTGAGATCACCAAGTTTGTTATTTCTCGATTGGAAGATCACAAGGCTTACCTTCGAGGGGACTAGCTCTGACATTTACCCTTCACGACAGCGGCTTTTTTTGTGTTTTTGTATACATGTTGATTTTGGGTATACTTCTTTTGGGTATACTTCTTTTGTTCGCTTTTGTTCGGTATACTTTTTGGGTTACATGTAATTTTGGGTTTACGTTAACTTTATGCTTTTTTGCATTTTTTGTGTGGAGTTGTAATATGTGGAATGGAACCTCTAGGAACATCATGTATTTTCTTTTGCTTTTAGTTGGGGTTCTTTTTTTCCACCCGCCTTTGTAACTCCTTTTTTTTAAAATTAGCGCATATGGAGCCACGAGTTGCTCTTTAAATATATACAACAACCTTCCAATTTTGGCGACCGAAAAATGGTAGGGAACAGATCCAAATAGAGAGCAAGAGAAGGAGAGGAAGAAGCATCATGTGGCTTGCATCTCGTGGAGAGGATGGAAGTTGACAACTCTTGTATCTCGTGGAGAGGAAAGAAGACAGCTTCTTACATAAGGTACTGGATCAAGTCAATACAGGTGCTTGTGTGAGTTATCTACCCTAAAGGATGAAGGAAGAGGCAATGTTAGTGCTTGCAAAGGATGTGAGAGTTGAGCCCTAGTAAGTGAGGTAGTGACATCCTACTCTCATGCAGAGGAAGAGGAAGTATCAGTCAAGGCCGAGTGACTAGTTTGTGAGAGAAAGAAGGGAGGTCGTGCTTCTTTGTAGTTGTGCTTGTCGCAAAACATAGAGCAAGAGAAGGAAGAGGGTGCTCGTGCATGAATGAACTTTCAACTAAGTCCTAAGGTCAGCTTTAATATTTTAATTAGGTTAATTAAATGTTACATTTAAGTGCTTTTGAAACCAGAATCGTAGAAATTAAGGTCATAAATTTTTAGGGATAACGTGATTTGAATTTTTCGTACAAGGGAAGAGGATGAATCGTGGGCGAAAGGTGGAGAGTCAAAGTCTATTGAAACCTTAAGTTGCAAGTTAAGATAAATTTTTGTGTTGGGTTTATTTATTATAAATTTATATACATTAAATTGATATATTTTTAATTTGTTAATATAAAATTAGATTAATTAAGGCCAGGGAGGCTAGAAAGAAAATCTTGTGTACGATTAAGACAGGAGAACAATCTAAAATCATATATGGTAAATGTTAAGACTTACATTATAATTATAATTAATGATATAATTGGCTAAACTAATGTTATTAAAATTTATTCTATCAAGAAGTGTGGAAAAAGGCTATTCATAATTGAGATTGGTAATAGATTAACAATACATTAAAATAGAGAATTAAGATAGTAAATACATCTACTAAAGATTGAGGTGAGTAATTATATTTCTAAATTTTATTAATCTTCTTTATGTATATGACTTCATGTATGCTCTAGCTTAGTTAAATTTAAATTACAAAATTCATCATATTACTAGACATAATATATATATAAGATATACAAAATCTTAATGGTAGGATAAATATGCATGATAAATAGTTGCACATTAGAGTAAGTATGCATGCTAGTAGATAAATGAAGATGTCTCAGAAGAATATATGTTATAAAGAATGAAATAACTTATATATGAATGATTGTATGCTTATCTATGCATGTTAACAGAAGAAATTTACCCCATAATAGTACAAGTAGGGAATGTCAGTGTACCCGCAAGCGTAAATGTTTTTCTACCACCCCTAGACAATTGTCATGTTTAGATTGATAACCAACGCCAATGGGAGAATATTGGCATGTGGCGGGTAAGGACAATTCCACTTCATACAATTAAGATTTTTAGACGCTAATCATTATGCCAATGGGATAATATCGGTCATGAGTGTTTTAAGTTTTGTTAAAAGTGATCCTCAACATACAAATGTGTATGCAAGTAACATAAAGTAGTAAAGTTAAAGTTAAAGTATGTAACATTTTAGAATATTTTTATTGAGTAAAGTTCTTATTAGATGCATAAATATTTTTAAGATTTCTGATAGGAATATGAAAGATCAGCATAGTAAAAGATCGTTTATAGAGATATAGAAGACTAGCATGCATATTGGTTTCTGTTCCTTGGATTGGTGGATTTTAGATGCATGATTGCTCTTGGGTTATTTTGAGCTAACTTATTATGTTGTTTAAACTTTCTTCAAGTTTTAAACTTTTAAATGAAATGAATAGAAGAGGAGCTATTGTGTACAGAAGGAGGAAAAAAAAACCAGAAAGGTAAAAATATTACTTATTAATTAAATTATTTTATTTAGTGGAACTTTCATGATTATTTGAGTATTAAACTGTTATTGATAGAAATAGAAAAATATAGATTTTGTTCTCACTGTCCAACCATCAATTCCCGTTTTGATCAATTCCAAGCCTCATGTCGAGTCGTAACACTAGAACCAGCTTTTGGCAGCATGATTCTAAGTTTTGAAAACAAAGATTGAAATAGTCTAATGTATTTCTTTCTTTCTCATTTTATGACAACTAAACAAATAAGAAATATTATATGAACAATTAGACAAACAAGTCTTTATTTTATTTTATAAATTATTAATTAATAATTAATATAAGAAAAAAATTAAGTTGAGTTTTAATTGAGCTCGTCCATGAACATTAAACCGAGTTTTAACGTAGCTAAATCTTGCGCTTTAAATTAATTTTTTGTACGAGTTTGTTCATGAATTTTAAATGAGTTGTTTATTAAGTTTTATAAATATAAATGAATCCAACAATTGCTTAAGCTTGTTCATTTAACCACCAATTATTTATAAAATTATTTAAATTTGTTCAATTAGTTAATCAACGAATGTGAACGAGTTCTTATCGGCCAGATTATTTATAGCTTAACAAACACTCGCTTTATTTGCTGCCCTGGTAATAAGTCCATCCATAAGGCACAAGAACTTACTTGCCCCCAACAATCACGCAGCCTAAAAAATATGACTAATATAATATTTTTCATATCTCACATTATTATTAGTAATTAAGATGCATGGACACTCAAATGGAACCAAAATAACTTCAGCTATTATTTAATATATATATATATATATATA
>NW_018164859.1:256836-263097 GCF_001263595.1 Phalaenopsis equestris
TATATATATATATATGTATATATATTCATCATCTTTTAGCGTCCATAATTTCTTGTTTTAGAGTTTGTATCATGTCTTGATCAGGCCCAAACAAACTGCAGGCCTGACAGAGGAGATGATTAGTAACAGTGATCAAAACTGTGCGCCAAACAATTTATTTAGTGTATTGTTTTCAAGATGAAGTATTTTTCATATATTTATGTAATTTCAGATAAAATTACTGGCTTCTCAACCTTCTATATTTTTAACAAATGGCTGACGAAGCCTGACAAGAAGAAAGCTGCTGGGTTCAAAATATAACGAGTGGCCTCATCAATGAGCTTCTTCCATCTGGATCTGTGAATTATACGACCAGGCTTGTACTTTCCAATGTTCTGCATTTCTAGATGTTGTTCTGGCATCTAGAAATGAGACACCTTTTCTTCTCTTCAATTCTTCACAAATTTTTTTATGGAGGTTAAACAAACACTGAAAGAGGACAATTGCATACATAGAATTAATCATATAAGCACATATGCTTCCTTGACTAACTCTAACCGCAGAGGGCATATGGAAAGGAAGCTTGGCAAAAGGATTTTGTTCTAGCATCTAGAAGTTTTTTTTTATTGTTTCATCACAACTGAATCTATTACATTCATATGGTTATATAGAAAGCCTGAGTGACAAACTAGTAAACGGTAGAAAGGGTAAAGAGGACAATTGCATACATAGAATTAATCATATGAGTGCATATGCCTCCTTGATTAACTCTAACCGCAGAGAGCATATGGAAAGGAAGCTTGGCAAAAGGACTCTGCAGAGGAGCTGAGAAGAGGTAAGCAGAGGTAGAGCGGCTGAGTAAAGGTAGATCCTTGTTACCTCCGGTCAAGGTGAGCATCAGAGGGCGTGATGGTCAGCTTGGTTGTGAGCTCTTAATGTCTTTTAGCTTGTAAAGCTTTTGTGAGGAGATCTGTTGGCTAGTTTTGAGTCATGATGTGATGAAGATGTATATGGTTGAACTTGATATGTTCACAAATGTAGTGACAACTCACTTCGATGTGCTTAGTTTTTGCTTGGAAGACTGGATTGTGTGCTAAGGCGATAGCCGATGCACTGCAACTATAGAGATAAGTTGGGAGTGAGGGTATGCCGATGAGCTCGACCAATAATCTTTGAATCAAGAGTATTTCAGCTATTGCAGTAGATAATGCCCTTTATTCAGCTTTGGTGGACGATATGAAAATAGTGATATATTTCTTGGCCGCCCAAGAGACTAAGTTGGGACCTAGGAAGACACAATAGCCTATGATTGATTTGTGATCACTGCTATAACTTGCCCAATCTGCATCAGCAAATGCAGGGAGGAGAAACGATCCAGCAATGATGGGCGAACCATTAGTTAGAGTTCCTTCGAGATATCTCAATAGTCATTCAAGTAATTGAAAGTGATTATTGGTGCGTGCGTGCATGTGTTGGCTTACGAAATTCACACTGAAGGTAATGTTGGGGTGGGCAATGGTTAGATATTGCAAAACTCCAATAAGTTGTTTATATGTACGAGGATTATCTAAGAGTGTGGATAAAATAGTGAGTTTTGATAGTTGTAATGGTAGAGGAGTTAAAGTAAGCCTAGATTGCATCATACTCAACTTAGTTAATAAGTCAGAAAGGTATTTGGTTTGATGCAAAAAATAGCCTTTTTGTGTTTTGTATATGTGCAGTCCTAAGAAGTTGGAAAGGTAGCCTAGTTTTTTGGGTTGAATTTCTGTGCAAGAGTGTTTATTAGATTGTGAATATCTGTGGTAAAGTTTCCTGTTATTAATATATCATCTACATAAATCAGAAGGTAAATAGTTGTATTTCTATGCTTGTAAAGAAGTAAAGAGGGATCTTTCTTGCTTAACTAAAATTTTTTATTATACAAAAAATTATAAAGGGTAGAGTACCAATTTCTTGGTGCTTGCTTAAGAGCATATATGGCTTTATTTAGCTTACACATAATTTGGATGATTGGAGTCATGGAAACTAGGTGGTTGTTAATTATAGATAACATTATCAAGTTTACCATGTAAAAATGTATTTGAAACATCTAGTTCATGCATATTCCAGTGTTTAGTAGTAGTCAAAGCAATAAGCATCCTAATGGTAGTAAATTTTGCAAAAGGATTAAAAGTTTCATTATAATCAATACCATGTATTTTTTTGAATCCTTGAGCTACCAAAAAGACTTTGTAACGAGCAATGTTGCCATTGGGATGATATTTGGTCCTATATGTTCATTTACATCCCAAGACATTTTGATATGGAATTGGTGGAACCAAGGTCCGAGTACCTTGTTGTTGTAAAGCAAGAAACTCTTCTAACATTGCTCGACGCCAATTTGGTGTTTAATGGCTTGATTGAAGGTGACCATGGTATCAGGGGATGTTTGATGTAATAAAGAAAATTTTATAGAAGTTTTGATTTTTTCAATTTATGCATGAGTGATCATAGGATGGGTTTTGTTGACCATATTGGGAGTAGAGGAGAGAGTTGGAGCAGCTGAAATGCATTCAAAATTAGTTTTATTATTGGTTTGTGAGCTTTCAGATTTAGAGAGTGTTGTTGGGTATGCTAGTGGAGGTAGCTAGAGAAGGAAAAGATTGGGGAGCGTTAGTGGGTGTAGAGTATTGATACGTCTAAAATATATAGTACTTTTAGACACATTTTTATACCAATTTTTGAGATATTGCACTTTAATGGAAATTACTTTTGTTTTTTATTCAGGTACAGGTAAAAAGGTAAAAAATGCTTGAAAAATGCTTAAAGGAGTTAAAAAGGATCAAAGTTGGAGCAAATAGGTGAAAAACGTGCAAAAGTGTTTGGGCGCCTAAGCGCCAGATCTGATGCTTAAGCGTCGGGTAAAAAGAGAAGGCCGCGCCTAAGCTCCAGAGACTAAGCGCCGAACACCTCGCACATACGCGCCAGAGGTAGTTATGATGAAAATTCAATGAATTTGGACAAATTTAGATTGGGTATTAAAAGAAACTCTTGGTGAAAATGTGAATTATAGTTAATGGGTACGAAAATACATTGAAATGACTCTTGGAAAGAGGCAACTCTGGGAAGATTCATTGAATGCATACACATTCTGAAGAAACACCAAAGAACCTTTTGGAAAACTATAAAAAAAGAAGACTTGGATTGAATTATCGTCACCCCACTTATCATAGAAAAATTAGGATATTTTTAGAGAGAATAAAGGTAGAGTTGTAAGAGATAGGAAGAGATTCAAAGGAACTTCAAGAGTTCGGTGGAGAGGAAATTGAGATAAATTTTTATCTTCCTAACTACATTTAGTTTTAATTTAGACTTCTTGTGTTTTTACATGATTTCCACTTTAAACATAAGTGTTGTTGTGTTTTATCCATGAATTTTGAGTGTTTTTGTTTATCCTTTTTCTTAAAATGATAAGTAATTAAGTGTTGGAAGGAAGTTGTGTAAAGTATTGATCTATATTGTTGGAATAAGTTGTGATGATTTAATTCTTGCACTTCATTTACTTCTTAATTTGGACAATCCAAATGTTAAAATTTATTGTGAGAACATTTAAGAACCGGGCTAGTATTATTTCAGTCAACAATTAGAAAGAATCACATGAGGTTGTAAGAATGAGAATGTAGTTCATATGATTGATTGCAAATAAATAGGGAAATATTCATTGAAAGGTATTACATGAGGTTCTATGAATGAGAATGTAGTTCATATGATTGAGTGCAAATAAATAGGGAAATATTCATTGAAGGGTGTAGAGTTAGATGACTTTAAAGTGATAGGTTAAAACCCCCAACTTGGTTTATTGTTTTAGGTTCTAATACGAGATGTTAGCCCCCAAGTGGAGAGAATCAAGGGAACTCTAGAGTGAGAGCAAGTATCTTCCCTGTCTAGCTGGTCTTCAGAACTATTCAAACTTTAAATTAGCCAATGTTTTTTATAGCATCTCTAGTAAGGGTAAAGAATATTATTACTCCTATTTGGCACAACATAATATGAATACATCCATAAAAGAATTCTTATACTTATTTCTGATTCATGATAAGGAGAAAGATATTTTCATATTTAGTGTTTTTTTCTACAAAAACTCAAGTTATCTTTTTAAGTTTGTACTGTTTTTGTTAAAATATTAAAATTACCAAAAATATTTAAACTATCTTTACTGTGAAAACGTCTTTAGTTTAAATAATTATCTTTTTAAAAATAGAGAGTTTTCCAAAAAGTGCATATTGCATATCTTCCCTGTGAGTTCGATATTCAGGTCTTAATAAAAAAGTTCTATATTACTGGATAACGATACATATACTTTTGTAGTATCCCAATATATATAAATTAAATGTTAAATTCTTATTTTTCTTTAGAATAAAGTTTTTAGTTTTGTTACAAAATAAGGAAATATAAGTGAAAAATATAATCAGAATTATTGTTATACTGTTGCATATAAACAGTTTCAGGATGAAGTTTTTGGCGTCGTTGCCGGGAAAGTGAAGTAAAAATTGTAAAGAATCTATTGATTTAAAAGCAAATTTCTATTTTTAGAAATTCTTATTTAAAATTTAAATTATTGTATTTTATTTTGCGTGTGTTTAGTTTTATTTTATTTTATGTTAGTATATGTGTGGTTCAGATTCTGAAGGACTAGTGCCCTACGATTCTGAATTAGAGAGAACTATTAGAAAAATCAAAAAAACCAAAAAAATTAAAAATCTTAAAAAATCCACAGAAATGGCAAACCAAAGTGATCAAAATGATGAAATTTATCAAAAGTTTAGACCCTTAAGAGATTATGCCAACCCTACTGTAGATGAACTTCATTGTAGTATTCAAAAACGTGTTGTAGTGGCTAATTCATTTGAGCTTAAACTTTTTATTATCCAAATGGTATCAAATAATCAGTTTGAGGGATCACCAACTTAAGATCCAAATTTACGTCTTGCCAATTTTCTAGAATTGTGCGTTACATTTAAATACGATAGTGTATCAGATGATGCCATAAGACTTAGGTTATTTCCTTTCTCATTGAGGGATAAAGCTAAGATGTTGTTGAATTTATTATGAATTTTTTAGCACCTGGATCTATCAGAACTTGGGGTGATTTAGCACAAAAATTCCTTGCTAAATATTTTCTTTCATAAAAAAATGTGAAACTTAGAAATGATATTACATCTTTTAATCAGTTTGAAGGGGAATCTATTTATGAAGCATGGGAATGATTTAAAGAACTCTTAAGAAAGTGCCCACTCCATGTTATACCAGATTGGTTAATAATTCAAACCTTTTATAATGGATTAATTGGTTCTCTTAGATCTATTATCGATGCCGCTACTGATAGTTCATTGATGTCAAAACCATTTCATGAAACTTATGCTTTAATTGAAGAAATGACTACCAATTATTTTTAATGGCCTTCTGAGAGGGTGAATCCTAAGAAAGTAGCCAATATTCATAAAACTGATACATTTACTATGTTAGCAAATCAAGTTGCTGCAATTTCAAGGAAGTTTGACCAATTTGGAATGAATTTTTCTCAACGAATTTTCATGATTGAAGAGAATTCATTAGGCCAAATGGTAGATTCTTAAGCATCATTAGAAACTTTGAATTCCATAAGTAACAAGCAGAATAACCCAAATTCAAAATATTATAACCCAGGTTGGAAAAACCATCCTAACTTTAACTGGAACAACAATTCAGGTGGTAATAATCAGCAATGGGGGCACAACCAAGTAAACCAATTGGGAAAATGGAACAATCAAGGGAATATAAATTATATTTCTACTTATCCTCCAAGTTTCAACAATAATACACAATTTAAAGAGAAGAAGTTGTCTATAGAAGAAGTGGTGTTACAAATAGGAAATCAATTACAAAGTCAAGGTGCTACAATTAGAAATATTAAGAATCAACTTGAGCAAATAATAAATTCATTAAGTAATAGATCCCAAGGAACACTTCCTAGTAATACTGAATCAAATCCAAAAGACTAGAATAAAGAGCAAGTAAAAGTCGTTCAACTTAGAAGCAGAAGACTGTTGGAAGGTAGGGTTCAAAAAGAAATTGAAGTTGAGAGAGAAGAATTTGAAGAATCAAAAGAGGACGCTCCAAAAGATTCTGAAAGACCTATTTCTTCACTAAAAATTGATTTGGAAAAATGACCACCTCCATTTCCTCAGAGATTTCGTCAACAGAAGTTGGATAAGCAATTTTCAAAATTTCTAGAAATATTTAAGAAGCTTACAATTAATATTC
>NW_018164859.1:267022-269630 GCF_001263595.1 Phalaenopsis equestris
TTCAACCTCTCAAAATCATGATTTTGGAAGGCTATGACACATCTAAAGTGAAGATTTCTTGGTAGAATCAAGTGAAATTTGCTAGATCCAAGTTCCTTGAGGTAAGAGCTTTACTTCTATGCAAAAATTTTGGATGTTCCCCATATATTTTGAGCACATTTAGAGAAATTCAAAAATTCACTATTCATGGTGAAAAATGAGAAAAAGATTTATGGAAATTGTATGGGAAGTGTAGATTACACTTTGGAAGTTTAGTTTAGTAATTTGACTTGATTTTTGAAGTTATTTTTGAAATTTATAAAATTTGTAGAATGACACCAAGAATGAAGAGGAGTAAAGGAAAGAGCCATTTGGATTTGAGTAAATTTGTTAGTTCGAAGGCTCAAGATCAGTACAGTGATGCATTGCAATCACAGAAACTGATTCAGGAGCGGTGTTTTAGGAATCCAGGTAGAGACGTAGAGGATTTGATCATATGCCGACAGTGGGAACGATTATGTTGTTTCTCTATTGTGGCAGTTATTTTTGTTGTTAGGGAGTTCTATGCAAACTTTATTGAGGCTAAAGACAATAGAGTCATGGTTTGACCTATTAAGTACTTAATGAAAACGAGGGATGTTAAACTTATACTTATAAGATGGATTCTTCTTCTGCAAGAATTTGATTTTGAAATAGTAGATCGAAAGGGGACTGAAAATCAAATTGATGATCATTTGTCCAAGCTTGAGTTAGAAAAATCACTCTGTTTTGAAAAAGAAATTAATGAACACTTTCCAGATGAAAAATTGTTCACTATTTATGAGTGGCGTGTTCCGTGGTATGCCGACATTGTGAACTTTATTGTTAACGATATTATACCTTATGGAATGACATACCAACAAAAGAGGAAATTTATTTCTGAAGCTAAGACTTATTTTTAGAATGACCCATTTTTATATAAATAAGGAAAGGATCTAATTATTTGAAGGTGTGTACCATTAGAAAAAACTCATGAAATTATCCAAAAATGTAATAATTTTGAATTTGGGGGACATTTTGGTGTTGATAAAACAGCATACAAAAATTTACAATATGGATTCTACTGGCCTACAATATATAGAGATCTTAATGCTTATATCAAAACTTACGATAGATGTCAACGAGTAGGCAATATTTCTAAAAGAAATCATATGTCCCTCAATTATATGCTAGAAGTTGAAATAAGAATAAGAATTTGGATGTTAAGTTGATTGGTGCAAAAATGTGCACTAGCGCTTAAGCACCAGATCCGACACTTAAGCACGACAGTTTAAACACATATGAGAAATTAATATTCTATAAGGTTTAACCGCCAATTAGTTTGTAAAAATGTGCCAAGGCAGTTTCTAAACCTGTCTAGGAGTTATTGGAAGGATTTATGCTTATAAATAGAAGGGTTTTGTGAATGAATTTCACCCCAGATCATTTCTAGCCCTAAGAGTCTAAGAGAAAGTGAGATTTAGAGAAAATATCTTCATGGGAGAAAGATTTGAAGAAAAAGGAAGAAACAATGAGGAAAAGGTTCATTAGTCAAAGTGCACAAGAGATGTATAACAATTTCTTAGCCGTTAATATTGAAGGGATATCAAAGAAGATCAACAAAATGAAAAATATTATGGCTTTATTGGAGACCAAAGTACTTGAGTTGCATGCACATCTAGAGCATATTGGATGGCAATTGAAGATGCAATTTAGCCACACAAGTTATATAGAGGAAGCGGATAAGGCGATGTTCATAAGGCAAAAGTGGATTGAAGAGGATAGTATCAGAGCATGTCACCACCATCCGTTTTATCAACTCTATATTCCTAGAGAGACTAATGAAAGACAGGAATTTGTTTCTTCAACTGAAGAATGGAATTAAGTTTAGTGTTAATAATATATGTGTTAGAAGTTATTATTTTCAAGTGGTTTAGTGTTTACGTGATTGGTTTAGTGTTTAAGTCTTGTTTTTAGTATTTATGACTTCTTTATGTGTAATGATTGTTGTGTATTTATATTTAGGATAATTTTCTCATCCAAGGCTATTTGGAGTGAGAATTAAGTGTTTAAAAGTATTTGTACTTGTTTGTGAATTAATATAATAATGTGAATTAATATAAGTTTATTTGTGTGAAAATTTGTGTTATTTTTAGCCTCGAATTGAAATAGATATTACAGAGAGTTTTGAGAGAGTTATAGGAAGTTGAAAATAGACATTTAAGTACTATGACACCATTTAAGGGTGGTTTACTTATATAAATAGTACATTTTACTTTAGTTTTAAAATTTTGAAAATTGTGTACTGGGGTCTAAGTGCCACAACTCGCGCTTAAGTGCGAGCGAACCCGAGAGGCAAGCGCCTAAGTGCCACTTACCCACGCTTAAGCTCCGGTTCATAAAAACCGATTCGCGAACGGTTAAAAGTGAAATTTTGGCCCGAAAACCACCAGTTTTACGCCTCCCATCACTTTCAACCTCTCAAAATCATGATTTTGGAAGGCTATGACACATCTAAAGTGAAGATTTCTTGGTGGAATCAAGTGAAATTTGCTAGATCCAAGTTCCTTGAGGTAAGAGCTTTACTTCTATGCAAAAATTTTGGATGTTC